>NW_017672486.1:44269-130496 GCF_001879085.1 Nicotiana attenuata
ACCGTACACCCCACCCCCCCCCCCCCCCGAAATAGCTGGTAGATGTATATAATATACTAATTTTGGTCGAGCAGCCAAATGTGCTAAAAGTCTCTAAAAATAATGATAGCTCATAATCAGAACTTCACATATATATAACCAAAGGCGGACCCAGAATTTGGAGACGACGGGGCACCACTATCTTTAATATAATTTGGCGTTCAACTCTCTTAAACTTAAAGATAATGATGTGTTATAATGAGCAAAGTATAAACTTTAAAATGATCAAATATCATTAATTTAATAATATAATAAATATATTATCCTTTTATACTCGACCTCAATGCACTTTCATATTCTAAAAACTGTCAATAATAGCACAACGCAGAGCCATTCCACAAAATTTCCTTTCTAAAATGAGTATAAATATATATTAATGGAAATATAGCCATAAATTTCTGAATTTTCTTATATTTTCATTATTTATTTATGATTAATAAGCAACAAAAGCTGGTACATTGTCTCAAATCCCAATTGCTCGTCTCCAATCATTTGCTTCTCAATTTGATTTCTCCGTGGAAATTAGATAATTCCCATTTAAGTAAAAACCTTACAGATAGAGAAGACTAAAAAATAAAAGGAAAAGGAATAGAAAGAGGTGAGAGCAAAGGGGAGGACCGAGGACTTTACCTGGACAAATTCTTTTTCATAGTTATTAGTACTACAATAAACGCAGATTAATGTGGTAAAAATCAAAGCTCATTGAGAAATAGGAGAAAACAGAGCAAATCAAAATCAAATTCAGTAGAATTCGCGGTTTACTATAATATATTCATTACAAAAAGGGATATAACAATTTTGGTCTAATTAAAGATAGAAATGAAGTGAAATAGAGGAACATACAATTTGATTCCGTCAGTGTGGAGTTCGCTGCAGCAAGGAAGAGGGGAACAAGTTGGACAGCGCTTAGTTGGAGAAAATGATAAAATGGGATATTTTTAAGTTTGTAAAAGTTGCCCACTCTAATTTTCATCAAATATTTAAAAATTTACACTATTTTCGGATCACTGTTCCTTATCGTTTTATAATGTATTGTATTGTATTGTGTCGTATTGTATTGTATCGTTTTATAAATACAATGTTTGGATATATTATATTGTTTGTTATTGTTAAATAATATTTTGCTGTTTGGTTTGACTGTATCGTACTGTACTGTAACTGATAAGTTTACTAAAATACCCTCAATTGTTTAAATATTAAATTTATCAAAAACTATGCATAAAAATAATTTTAAAAAACAAAACAGAAGAAGGCAAAACACCTTAAGAAAATAGAATAAAGGAGTAAGACAAAAGAAGGCAAAACAAAGGAACACAACTAATTAGAATTGAGTTAAAAGCAAATTAGGAGAAAAAAATCAAACAGAAGGCGGCAGAAGTTTTGAAAACAAATAAAGTAGGTTATATGTTAGAGATTTGGAGTTAAAATAGAAAAAAAGTTAAAGGGTAAAATAGAATTATGGAGTAATAAGTTAGGCATAATTGGAAAGGAAAATAGGAAACAATCCCACCACACCAAATCGATTGTTTCAAAATATGGGACTTTCCATTATTCCGGAACAATGGATTTAACAATACAATACAACCAATTTTAATGAAACAATCAAAACAAACGTTGTTTTAAGATAACAATACAATACGATACAATGGGGAACAACCATCCAAACAAGCTGTTAGGTTCGGTAAAATTGCATTTTTTTTTTTAAAATCTTAAACACGAGAAAATTCCCATCAAATCCTAAACAATAGAACACAAAAGCTATACTAAACACCAAAGAAAGCACAAAAGAAAACACACAAGATAGAAAAACTACACCTGGTCGCCCGAATTCATGCAAAAGGCGTGGACTATCGCACACGAAAATCTAGGAATCATCGTGAATTCTTGTTTTATGGCCTTAAAATGCCCAAAAAACAGGAAACATACATGACAAAGCAATGACTATTGTTCATTAGGTCGTTTTTGATGGGTCCGCAAAATTTTAGGAGATTCGGGGGATGGCATTCTATAGCACACGAAAATCTGGGAATCGTCCCGAATTCCTGTTTTATGGCCATAAAACGCCAAAAACGAGGGACGATCATGGCAAAACGATAGACTATTGTTGTAATTTTTGATGGGCACGAAATTTTTTAGGAGATTTGAGGCCGGCCGCGCGAATTCATTTAGATGCTGTGGACTATATAGTACACGAAAATCTAGGAATCGTCATGCATTCCTGTTTTATGACCCTAAAATGCCAAAAAATGAGAAACAATCGTGGCGAAGCGATGACTATCGTTCATTAGGTCATTTTATGGGCCTGCCAAATTTTAGGAGATTCGGGGCCGCCCGCCCGAATTCATGCAGATGGCGTGAGCTGGTACACGAAAATCTAGGAATCATCATAAATTCTTGTTTTATGGCCCCTAAATCACCAAAAAGGAGGGACAGTCATGGCGAAGCGATAACTATTATTCATTAGGTCGTTTCTTATGGGCTTGCAAAATTTTAGGAGATTCGGGGCCGATCGCCCGAATTCATGTAGATGGTGTGGACTATAGTACACCAGAATCTAGGAATCGTCTAGAATTCCTGTTTTAACGGCTACTAAAAAGGCCAAAAAAAAATAGGAACGACCATGGCAAAGCAANCTCATCATATCCTTCAAGTCCTTCTTCAATTTCCTCAAGATCAAAGACAGGTCCAGATGGCTTCCTAGTGTAGTTCTTTCCATTCATTGTTCTCTTTTTCTTGCTATATAGTCCGAGTAAGGACTTGATGCTCTTCTTCTTGGACTTGGACTTGGGCTTTCTTGAACCACCACAACAGCAGCAGCACCAACTAGGCCAGCAATCACATGTCATCTTTGGCCGCTTCTCTGAAACAGGTGGATCATAGCCGTATAACGCCGGCCCTGTTGAAGACACAACCTGTTCCAACATACACTGGCCCTTGAATTCCATCCAGGCCTTTCATGTTGATCTGTCACCATCAAAAAAAGATAACAGATTGAATCAGAACAAAATAGTGAGGATAAATCCTACCTTGCTGCATTTATAGATTAAAACTTACATCAAAGAAGACAACATTACGGTTGGCATATCTATCATGGCGATCAATACCATCAAATCTCTGGGGAAATTGGACAAAACAGAGCTTCTTTCCAATTTGTGGGTCCATTAAAAAGCACATGGCTTCTCTAACTGCCTTGCTGTTGTTAAGGTAGTGATCCCGATCGCCCGAATTCATGTAGATGGTGTGGACTATAGTACACCAGAATCTAGGAATCGTCTAGAATTCCTGTTTTACGGCTCTAAAAGGCCAAAAAAATAAGGAACGACCATGGCAAAGCAATGACTATTGTTTATTAGGTCATTTTTGACGGGCTTGCAAAATTTTAGGAGATTCGGGGCAGGCAACCCGAATTTATACAGATGGCATGGGCTATAGTACATGAAACTTTGAGAATCATCCTGAATTTCTATTTTATAGCCCTAAAACGCCAAAAAACGAGGAACGGTTATGGACAGACAATGACTATTGTTCATTAGGTCATTATTATGGGCCCGCAAAATTTTAGGAGATTCGGGGCCAGTCGCCTGACTTCATGCAGATGCGTGGACATAACACACAAAAATATGAGAATCGTTCTCAATTCCTATTATGGCCTTAAAATGCGAAAAAAATGAGGAGCGATCATGGCGAAGCGATGACTATTGTTCATTAGGTCATTTTTAAGGGCTCGCAAACTTTTATGATATTCGAGGCCGCAAAATTTAAGGAGGGCCGATCGCCCGAATTTATGTAGATAGCATGGACTATAGCACATGAAATTCTGGGAATCGTCCTGAGTTCCTGTTTTATCGCCCTAAAATTTAAAAAAAATGAGTAACGGTCATGGCGAAGCGATGACTATTTCTTATTAAGTCATTTTTGATGGGCCGGTAAAATTTTAGGAGAATTGGGGTCGGCTGCCCGAATTCATGAAGACGACGTGGACTATAGCACATGAAAATCTGAGAATCGTCTTGAATTCCTATTTTATGACCCTAAAATTCCAAGAAAAGAGGAACGGTGATGGCAAAGTGATGATTATCGTTAATTACGCAATTTTTGATGGGCCAGCAAAATTTTAGGAGATTCAGGCCGCCTGCCCGAATTCATGTAGATGGCGTGGACTATAGCACACAAAAATCTAGAAATCATCCTAAATTCCTATTTTGTGGCCCTAAAACGCCAAAAAATGAGGAATGTTCATGGTGAAGCGATGACTATTGTTCATTAATTCGTATATGATGGGCTCACAAAATTTTATGAGATTCGGGGTCGGCCACCCGAATTCATGCAGATGGCGTGGACTATAGCACACAAAAATCTTGGAATCGTCCTGAATTCCTATTTTATGGCTCTAAAACACACAAAAAAAGGTGGAATGACCATGATGAAGCAATGACTATTGTTAATTAGGTCATTTTTTATAGGCCCACAAAATTTTAGCAAATACGGGGCCGGTCGCCCGAATTCATACAGATAGCGTGGACTATAATACACAAAAATCAAGGAAACGTCCTGAATTTTCTTTTTTTTTATGGCACTAAAACGGCAAAACACGAGGAACATTCATGGCGAAACGATGACTATTGTTCATTAGGTCGTTTTTATGGGCCAGCAAAATCTTAAGATTCGGGACCGACCGCCCGAATTTATGCAGATGTCGTGGACTATAGCACGCGAAAATCTGGAAATCATCCTGCATTCCTGGTTTATGGCCCTAAAATGCTAAAAAACAAAGAGAGGTCATAGCAAAGTGATGACTATTATTCATTAGGTCATTTATTATGGACCCGTAAAATTTTAGGAAATTCGGGACCTCCCGCCGAATTTATGCAGATGACGTAGATAATAGCACACCAAAATCTGGGAATCATCTTGTATCCCAGTTTTATGGCCCTAAGGGCCAAAAAATGAGAAACGGTCATGGAGAAACGATGACTATTGTTAATTAGGTCATTTTTGATAGGCCCGAAATTTTTTAGGAGATTTGGGGTCGGTCACCCCCAATTCAAGCAGATGGCGTGGACAGCACATGAAATTTGGAAAGAGAAATTTTCATAAAGCACAATCTTTTGGTAGTAATTAGCCATCTATAGATACCATTTGCTATATTACGGATTATAGATACCTTTTGTGTGGTTGTAAGATGTATTTGATGTATTTAAGCTATTGTATTCATGAATACAATAGCAAAAATAGGCGTGAATCAGGGAAGTCCAGCTAATCAGTTGTTGTATTCGAGTGTATTCGACTGTATTCATGGAGTGAAACATGGGATTACAGCTGGACAGTTTATTGTATTCGACTGTATTCACGGCGTGAAATAGGGGATTACACTATTTTTAAAATGGAAAGTGAATCAATTAACATAATAGACTCCTAATATAACTCAACAAACTCAATTATAACACACAAATTTTGTATTTTCTGTTATAAAAAAGATTTTCAACCAAAAAAATACCCCAAAAACATAGCAATCTTCAGAAAAATTATATAATACATCTTAATACATAAATTATATTAATTAAAAAAAACATATGAATACATTCATGGAATATAGCGAGACAGTGAATATAATGAAATACATATAATACACCGGGATACATTGAAATACAATGAAAAAAAAGATAGTGAATACAATGAAATACATGGAATACAACGAGATACATTGAATTACAATGAAAAAAACGACAATGAATACAATGAAATACATGAAAATATAGCATGATACATTGAAAATACGTTGAAATATATTAACAGAAAATCAAGTTGCTCAGCCCCAAAATCCGTCGTCTTTGTTCAAGAACAAACCCTAATTTCGTCGTCGAGCAACGAAATAATCCACCTAGTATCCGGTATACTATATCGTCTTCCACTTCGATTGAGGCCTTGTCATCGATTACCATTGAGAAATCCGTGCTTATTGTTTTCTTGATCTCACGTCAAGCAAAGGGATATTCAATCGCTTGAATGTATGGTATCGTCCACTGAACTGACGAGTTCATGAGGAACTGATGCAACTGAGAATTGCCTGTTTTCAAGGCCGTGTTCTTCTTCGTGCTCAACAGTTAGATCGGTCAAATTGGAATGTGAAAGATCTGAAACTATATGCCCATCGTAGCTGCATAAAAGGCGAACCTTGGTGGTGGAAGTGGGAAGAGGTGGCAGGTCCAAGAGGGAATCCGTGGTGGTAGACGGCGGAGGTGGGTCAATTTAGGCGTTAATGGTGGCGGGGGATCTGGTATGTTAGGGAACAAAGCGTGAGAGAGGAAGTATGGGATTTTATTTACACTGAGAAATTTTAATAGGATGGGGGAAGAGAATGGGATGTATCAAAGTAGAGAGAGAAAGAAAATAGTGTAACTGATTAGCGTATTTAGTGGCTTAGGGCTAAAAGGTAACCAAAATTAAATATTTTGCTATAAACCTTAAAAGGTATCTATAGAATATAGTTTTTCTCAATGGTATTTATTTAAAATAAATAAGGTGTTAACCTTTGCTATAGGAGGTAAAAATTCCATTTGGAAATCATCCTAAATTCCTGTTTTATGGCCCTAAAAGGCTAAAAACGAGGAACGTTCATGATGAAGTGATCGCTATTGTTCATTAAGTCACTTTTTATTTTTCGGCAAACTTTTAGGAGATTCGGGGTCGACTGCCCGAATTCATGAAAACGACGTAGACTATTATAGCACATGAAAATTTGAGAATCGTCTTGAATTCCTATTTTATAGCCCTAAAATGCCAAAAAATAAAGAAAGATCATGGCAAAGCGATGACTACTGTTAATTAGGTCATTTTTGATTGGTCCGCAAAATTTTAGGAGATTCGAGGCTGGCCGCCTGAATTCATGCAGATGACGTGGACTATAGCACAGGAAAATCTGAGCATCATCATAAATTCCTGTTTTATGGCCCTAAAACACCAAAAAACAAGGAACGATCATGGCCAAGCGATGACTATTGTTCAGTAAGTTATTTTTAATGGGACGGCAAAATTTTAGGAGATTCGGGCCCGCCCTCCCTTATGGGCCCGCCAAATTTTAGGAGATCCAGGGCCGGCCACCCGAATTCATGCATATGGCATGAACTATTTCATGTCATCACCAAAATATCTTGGAATCATTTTGAATTCTTGTTTTATAATCCTAAATCACCAAAAAATGAGGAACGGTCATGGTGAAGCATTGACTATTGTTCATTAGGTTATTTTTCATGGGCCCGCAAAATTTTAGGAGATTTGGGGCCCACCTCCCGAATTCATCCAGACGACGTGAACTAAACACACGAAAATCTAGGAATCGTATTGAATTCGTGTTTCATAGACCTAAAACGCCAAAAACAGGAACGATCATGACAAAGCGATGACTATTGTTAATTAGGTCATTTTTTATGGTCCCGAATATTTTTAGAAGATTTGGGGCTGGCCGCCTGAATTTATGCAGCTGGCGTGGACTATAACACACGAAAATCTTGGAATCATCGTAAATTCCCTTTTGATGGACCTGAAATGCCAAAATATGAGGACCGGCCATGGAGAAGCGATGACTATTGTTTGTTAGGTCATTTAGGTCATTTTTGATGGGCCGACAAAATTTTAGGTGATTCGGGTCCTGTCACCCGGATGAATGCAGATGGCGTGGGCTATGCATACGAAAATTTGAGAATCAGGCGGAATTCCAACTTTATGGTCCTAAAATGCCAAAAAATGAGGAACGGTCATGGCGAAGTGATGGCTATTGTTCCTTAGATCATTTTATGGGCCCGCCAAATTTTAGGAGATCCAGGGTCGGCTACCCGAATTCATGCATATGGCATGAACTATTTCATGCCATCACCAAAAATCTTGGAATCGTTTTGAGTTCTTGTTTTATAGCCCTAAATCACCAAAATGAGGAACGGTCTTGGTGAAGCATTCACTATTGTTCATTAAGTTATTTTTCATGGGCCCGCAAAATTTTAGGAGATTTGGGTCCCACCACCTGAATTCATCCAAACGACGTGAACTATAGCACACGAAAATCTAGGAATAGTATTGAATTCGTGTTTCATAGACCTAAAACGCCAAAAATAGGAACGATCATGACGAAGTGATGACTATTGTTCATTAGGTCGTTTTTTATGGTCCTGATTTTTTTTAGAAGATTTGGGGTTGGCCGCCTGAATTTATGCAGATGACGTGGACTATAACACACGAAAATCTTAGAATCATCGTAAATTCCTTTTTTATGGACCTGAAATGCCAAAATATGAGGACCGGCCATGGAGAAGCGATGACTATTAGTTTTTAGGTCATTTTTGATGGGCCGACAAAATTTTAGGTCATTCGGGTCCTGTTACCCGGATGGATGCAGATGGCGTGCGCTATGCATACGAAAATTTGAGAATCAGGCGAAATTCTAATTTTATAGTCCTAAAATGCCAAAAAATGAGGAACGGTCATGGCAAAGTGATGGCTATTGTTTCTTAGGTAGTTTTTGATGGGACCGCAAAATTTTAGGCAATTCAGGTGCGGTCGTCCGGATGCATGCAGAAGATGTGGGCTATAGGACACGGAAATTTGAAAATCGGGCAAAATTCTAGTGTTTTCGCCCTAAAATACCAAAAAATGAGGAACAATCATGGAGAAGCAATGAATATTGTTCCTTAGGACATTTTTGATGTGTTGGCTAAATTTTAGGCGATTAGGATCCGGTCGCCCGGATGCATGCAGAAGGCATGAGCTATATAGTACATGAAAAATTTGGAATCGAGCAAAATTTCAATTTTATGGTCCTAAAATGCCAAAAAATGAGGAACGGGCATAGCGAATCGATGACTATTGTTCCTTAGGTCGCTTTTTATGGGCAGACAAAATTTTAGGCGATCCCGGTCCGGTCACCCGGATGTATGCAGATGGCGTGGGCTATAACACACGAAAACGAGTAGAGTTCCAGTTTTATGGCCCTAAAACACCAAAAAAAGAGAAACAGTCATGGCGAAGCAATGACTATTGTTCCTTAGGTCGTTTTTGATTGGCCGATAAAATTTTAGGCGATTCGAGTCCGGACCCCGGATGCATGCAGATGGTGTTGGCTATAGAACACGAAAATTTAGGAATCGGGTAGAATTCAATATTTATGGCCGTTGAATGTCAAAAAATAGGAACGGTCATGGCAAAGCGATGACTATTGTTCCTTATATCGCTTTTGATGGGCCGGAAATTTTTTAGATGATTCAGGTCTGGTCGCCAGTATGCATGTAGATGGCGTGGGCTATAGCATACAAAAATCTGGGTATCAGGCGAAATTCTAGTTTTATGGTGTTAAAACACCAAAAAATGAGGAACGGTCATGACGAAGCGATTACTATTATTTCTTAGGTCATTTTTTATGGGCCGGCAAAATTTTAGGCGATTCGGGTCTGGTCTCACGGATGCATACAGATGGCGTGAGTTATGAGACATGAAAATCTAATAATCTGGCGAAACTCAAATTTTAGGGCCCTAAAGAGGAAAAAAATAAGGAACGGTCATGGAGAAGTGATGACTATTGCTCCTTAGGACGTTATTGATGGACTGGCTAAACTTTTAGGAAATTTGAGTCCAGTCGCCCGGATGCACGCAGATAGCGTGAGCTATAACACATGAAAAATTGGGAATCAGGCAGAATTACAGTTTTATGGCCCTAAAATGCCAAAAAATGAGGAACATTCATGGAGAAGCGACGACTATTGTTCCTTGGGTCTTTTTTGATGGGCTGGCAAAATTTTATTCGATTCGCATGGATACATGTAGATTGCGTGGGCTATTACACATGAAAATCTAGGAATCGGGAAAATTCCAGTTTTACGCCCCTAAAATGCTAGAAAACGAGGAACGGTCATGGAGAAGTGATGACTATTGTTCCTTAGGTTATTTTTGATGGGCCGACAAAATTTTAGGAGATTCGGGTCCAATCGCTCGAATGCATGCAGATGGCGTGAGCTATAACATACAAAAATCTGGTAATTGAGCGGAATTCCAGCATTATGGCTCTAAAATGCCAAAAAACGATGAGCGGTCATGGCAAAGTGATTGTTCCTTAGGTTATTTTTTATGGGTAGACAAAATTTTAGGCGATTCGTGTCTGGTCACCCAGATGCATGCCGATAGTGTGGGCTATAGCACACGAAAATTTGGAAATCAAGCGGAATTCCAGGATTATGGCCCTAAACCGCCAAAAAATAAGGAAATGTCATGGTGAAGCCATGATAAACTGTTTCTTGGGCATCAAAAACGACCTAAGGAACCATAATCACTGCATCGCCATGACCGTTCCTCGTTTTTTGGGGGTTTTAGGGCCATAAAATTAGAATTTCACCCGATTTCCAAATTTTCGTGTGATATAGTCCATGCCTTCTGCATGGACCGGGGCCCCAGACCCGAGCCGCCTAAAATTGTCGGACCATCAAAAACGATCTAAGGAACCATAGCCACCGCCTCGCCATGACCGTTCCTTGTTTTCTGGCATAATAGGGGCCATAAGGCTAGAATTCTGCCCAATTCCCAAATTTTGGTATGCTATAGCCCACGCCTTTTGGATGGGCCAGGCCCCCGGACCCGGACCGCCTAAGATTTTGCTGGGCCATCAAAAACTACCTAAGGAACCATAGTCACCACCTCGCCATGACCGTTTCTCATTTTTTAGCATTTTAGGGCCATAAAAATGGAACTCCGTCCCATTCTCAAATTTGCGTATGTTATAGCCCACGCCTTCTCCATGGGCCTGAGCCCCAAGACTCGGACCGCCTAAAATTTTGCCGGTCTATAAAAAATGACCTAAGGAACTATTGTCATCGCCTCTCTATGACCGTTCCTCATGTTTTGGCATTTTAGGGCAGTAAAATCGGAATTCCGTCCGATTCACAGATTTTCGTGCCCTATAGCCCACGCCTTCTGCATGGGCTCGGGCCCCAGGATCTGGACCGCCTGAACTTTTGTTGGGCCATCAGAAATGACTTAAGGAACCATGGCCCGAGCAGCCTAAAATTTTGTCGGGCCATCACAAACAACCTAAGGAACTATAGTTACCCCCTCGCCATGGTCGTTCCTTGTTTTTTGGCATTTTAGAGCCATAAAACTGGAATTCCGCCCGATTTCCATATTTTCGCGTGCTATCGCCCACGTCTTTTGCATGGGCACAGGCCCCAGACCTGGACCGCCTATAATTCGACTGGGCAATCAAAAACGACTTAAGAAACTATAGTCACCGCCTCGCCATGGCCGTTCCTCGTTTTTTGGTGTTTTAGGGCCATTAAACTGGAACTCCGCCAGATTTTCCAATTTTCATGTGCTACAGCCCACGCCTTCTGCATGGGCCTGGGTCCCCGGACCCGAACCGCCTAAAATTTTTCGGGCCATAATAAATGACCGAAGGAACTATCGTCACCGCCTCGCTATGATCGTTCCTCATTTTTTGCATTTTAGGGCAGTAAAATTGGAATTCCGCCCGATTCCTAGATTATTTGTGTGCTATAGCCCACGCCTTCTACATGGGACCAAGCGCCCGGACTGCCTAAAGTTTTGTTGGGCCATCAAAAAGCAAGCTAAGAAACCATATTCACTGCCTCGCCAATAATCGTTTCTTATTTTTTGGCATTTTAGGGCCATAAAACTGAAATTTCGCCTGATGCATGGGCTCCGGCCTCCGAACCCGGACCGCTTAAAGTTTTGCCAGGACATCAAAAACAATCTATGGAACCATATTCACCGTCTCGCCATGACCGTTCCTCTTTTTTTGGCGTTTTAGGGCAATTAAACTAGAATTTTGACCGAGTCCAAATTTTATTGTGCTATAGCCCACGTCTTCTGCATGGGCACGGGCCCTTGGACCCGGACCATCATAAATTTTTTCGGGCCATAAAAAAGTGACCTAAGGAACCATAGTCATCCCCTCGCCTTGACCGTTCCTTGTTTTTAGCGTTTTATGGCCATAAAACTGGAATTTCGTCTGATTCCCAAATTTTCGAGTGCTTTAGACCACGCCTTCTGCATGGACACGGTCCCCCGAACCCAGACTGCCTAAAATTTTACTGGGCCATAAAAATGTTCCAAGGAACCATAGTCTGCCTCGCCATGACCATTCCTCATTTTTTGGCGTTTTAGGGCCTTAAAATTGGAATTCTGTCCGATTCTCAAATTTTCGTGTGCTATTGCCCGCGCCTTCTCCATGGGCCCTGGCCCCCAAAACCGGACCACCTAAATTTTTTCCGGGCCATAAAAAATGACCCAAGGAACCATAGTCACCACCTCTCCATGATCGTTCCTCGTTTTTTGACGTTTTGGGGTCATAAAACTTAAATTCGGCCCGATTCCCACATTTTCGTGTGCTATAGCCCACGCCTTCTCCATGGGCCCAGGCCCCCGGGCCCGGAACGCCTAAAATTTTTCCGGTCCCTAAACGATGATCTAAGGAACCATAGTCACTGCCTCGCCATGATCGTTCCTCATTTTTTGGCATTTTGGGCCATAAAACTGGAATTCCGCCCGATTCCCAGATTTTCGTGTGCTATAGCCTATGCCTTCTCCATGGGCCCGGGATCCAGACCCGGACCACCTTAAATTTTGCTGGGCCATCAAAAACAACCTAAGGAACTATAGTTACCGCCTCTCCATGACCGTTCCTTATTTTTTGGAATTTTAGGACCATAAAACTGGAATTCTGCCCGATTCAAGGATATTCTTGTGCTATGGCCCACGCCTTCTACTTGGGTCCAGTCCTCCGGACCAGGGCCGCCTGAAATTTTGCCGGGCCATCAAAAACAACCTATGAAACCATAGTCACCGCCTCGCCATGATTGTTCCTCGTTTTTTGGCATTTTTGGGCCATAAAATTAGAATTCCGCCGGATTCCTAGATTTTCGTGTGCCCATGCCTTATTCCCGAGCACGCGCCCTAGACCGGGACCACCTAAAATTTTGCCGAACCATAAAAAATGACCTAATGAACCATAGTCACCGCCTCACTATGGCCGTTCCTCTTTTTTGGCGTTTTAGAGCCATAAAACTGGAATTTTGCCTGATTCCTAAATTTTCATGTGTCCTGACCTCCGGACCTGAACCGCCGAAAATTTTGTCGGGCCATCAAAAATGACCTAAGGAACCATATCCACCACCTCTCCATGACCATTCCTTATTTTTTGGCGTTTTAGGGCCATAAAACTGGATTTCCGCCCCTGTACCAAATCTTCGTGTGCGCCTACGCCTTCTCCATGGGCCCGGGTCCCCCGACCCGGACCGCCTAAAATTTTGTTAGGCCATCAAAAATGACCTTTGGAACCATAGTCACCGCCTCTCCATGAACGTTCCTCATTTTTTTGGTTTTTAGTACCATAAAACTGGAATTTCGTCCGATTCCTAGATTTTTGTGTGGTATAGCCAACGCCTTCTACATGGACCCAAGCTCCCGGACCTGGACTGCCCAAAAATTTTTCCGGCCCATAAAAACTGACCTAAGGAATCATAGTCACCACCTCTCTATGAACGTTCCTCATTTTTTTGTGTTTTAGGTCCATGAAACAGGAATTCCTCCTGATTCCCAAATTTTCGTGCGCTATAGCTCACGCCTTTTACATGGGCTCGGGCCCCCGGTCCCGGTCCGCCTAAAATTTTGCCGAGCTATCAAAAACTACCTAAGGAACCATAGTTACCGCCTTTCCACAACCGTTTCTCTTTTTTCGGCGTTCTAGGGCCATAAAACTAGAATTTCGCCCGATTCCTACATTTCTGTGTCCTACAAACGCTTTCTCCATGGGCCCGGGCCTACGGAGGGCTGCCTAAAATTTTTTCGCCATCGCTAACGACCTAAGGAACCATAGTCGCCGACTTTCCATGACCGTTCCTCATTTTTGGCAATTTAGGGCCATAAAACTAGAATTCGGCACCCGAACAAAATTTTCGTGTGCTATAGCCTACGCCTTCTCCATAGGCGCGGGTCCCCGATCCCGGACTGCCTAAAATTTTTTCCAAGCCATCAAAAATGACCTTAGGAGCCATATTCACCACCTCGCCATGACCATTCCTCGTTTTTGGCATTTTAGGGCCATAAAACTAGAATTCCACCCAATTCCCAGAGTTTCGTATGTTATAGCCCACGCCTTGTCCCTGGGCCCGGGCCCCCAGATCTGGACCACCTGAAATTTTTCTGGGCCATAAAAAACGAGCTAAGGAATCATAGTCACCGTCTCTCCATGACCGTTCCTCGTTTTTTGGCGTTTTTGGGCCATAAAATTAGAATTCCGCCCGATTCTTCTACATGGGCTCGGGCCCCCAGACCCAGATCGCCTAAATTTTTTTGGGCCATCAAAAATGACCTAAGGAACCATAGTCACCACCTCGCATGACCATTACTCATTTTTTGGGATTTTAGGGCCATACAACTGGAATTCCGCCCCCAGATTAAATTTTCGTGTGCTATAGCCTTTGCCTTCTCCATTGGCTCGGGCCCCTATACCCGGATTGCCTAAAATTTTGCCAGGCCATCAAAAACGACCTTTGGAACCATAGTCACGGCCTCACCATGAACGTTCCTCGTTTTTATTATTTTAGGGCCATAAAACTGGAATTTCGCCCGATTCTCAGATTTTCGTGTGGTTTAGCCAATGCCTTCTACATGGGCCCGAGCACCTGGACCCAGACAGCCTAAAATTTTGTCGGGCCATAAAAAATTACCTAAGGAACCATAGTCACCACCTCTCCATGAACGTTCCTCATTTTTTTGGTGTTTAACGGCCATGAAACAGGAATTCCTCCCGATTCCCAGATTTTCCTGTGCTATAGCCCACGCCTTTTACATGGGCTCGACCCCGTGACCCGGACCACTTAAAATTTTGCCGGGACATCAAGAATCACCTAAGGAACCATAGTCACCGCCTCGCCATGACTGTTCCTCGTTTTTTGGTGTTTTAGGGCCATAAAACTAGAATTCTGCCCTATTCCTAGATTTTTATGTGTTAGCCTACGCCTTATGCATGGGCCCGGGTCTCGGGACCTGAACTGCCTAAAATTTTGCCGGTCCATCAAAAATGAGCTAAGGAACCATAGTCACCGCTCACCATGATCGTTTCTCATTCTTTTACCTTTTAGGGTGAAAAAACTGGAATTCTACCCGATTCCCAAATTTTCGTGTGCTATATCCCACGCCTTTTGCATGGGCCCGGCCCCCCGGTTCGCTTGAAATTTTGCCGGGTCATCACAAACGACATAAGGAACCATAGACACCGCCTCGCCATGACTATTCCTCATTTTTTGGCGTTTTAGGGCCATAAAACTGGAATTTTGCCCGATTTCCAGATTTTTGTGTGCTACAGCCCACACCTTTTCCATAGACCCGGGCCCCCACACCGGGATCGCCTACACTTTTGCTGGCCATCAAAAATGACCTAAGGAACCATAGCCACCACCTCGCCATGATCGTTCCTCGTTTTTGGTGTATTAGGGCTATAAAACTAGAATTCCGCCCGATTTTTAGATTTTTGTGTGCTATAGTCCACACCTTCTGCATGGGCCTGAGCCCACTAACCAGACTACCTTAAATTTTGCGGGCCATAAAAAATGACCTAAGGAACCATAGTCACCACCTTGCCATGACCGTTCCTCATTTTTTGGCGTTTTAGGGCCATAAAAGTAGAATTATGCCCTATTCCCAAATTTTCCTGTGCTATAGCCCACGCCTTCTGCATGGGCCTAGGGACCTGGACCCGGACCACCTAACATTTTTACGGGCCATCAAAAACGGCCTAAGGAACCATAGTCACCGCGTCTCCATGACCATGCCAAGTTTGTTGGCGTTTTAGGGCCATAAAACTGAAATTCCGCCCGATTCTCACATTTTCGTGTGCTATGGCCCACGCCTTCTACTTGGGCCCGGGTCCCCGGTCATGTACCGCCTAAAATTTTGCCGAGCAATAAAAAATGACCAAAGAAACTATAGTCAGCGCCTCTCCATGACTGTTCTTCTTTTTTAGTATTTTAGGACCATAAAACTTGAATTCCGCCCGATTCCCAAATTTTCGCGCGTTATAGCCCATGCCTTCTCCATGTGCCCGGGCCCCCGGACCTGGACCGCCTAAAATATTTCCGGGCCATAAAAAACGACTTAAGGAACCATAGTCACCGCCTTGCCATGACCGTTCCTTGTTTTTTGTCATTTTAGGGCCATAAAACTTGAATGTTGCCCAATTCCCAGATTTTCATGTGCTATAGGCCATGCCTTTTCCATGGGCCTGGACCACTAAAATTTTTTCAGCCCATCAACAACGACCTAAGGAAGCATAGTCATCACCTCGCCATGATCGTTCCTTATTTTTTGGCGTTTTAGGGTCATAAAACTAAAATTCCACCCGGTTTCTAGATTTTCGTATGTTATGCCTTCTGCATAGGCCCGGGCTCCCGCACCCGAAGTGCCTAAAATTTTTTCGGACCATACAAAATGACCTATGGAACCATGGTCACCGCCTCACCATGACCGTTCCTTATTTTTGGAATTTTAGGGCCGTAAAACTAGATTTCCGCCCGACTATCAGATTTTTGTGTGCTATAGCCCACGCCTTCTCCATGGGCCCAGACCGCCTAAAATTTTTCTGGGCCATCACAATGACCTAAGGAACCATAATCACCGCCTCTCCATGACCATTTCATCTTTTTTGACATTTTAGAGCCATAAAATTGGAATTTTGTTTGATTCTCAAAATTTCGTGTGCTGTAGCCCACGCCTTCTGCATGGGCTCGGGCCCCCGGACCCGGACTGCCTTAAATTTTGTCTGGCCATAAAAAATAACATAAGTTACCATAGTAACCGCCTCGCCATGACCGTATTATATTTTCGCGTTTTAGGTCCATAAAACAGGAATTCCGCCCGATTCCCATATTTTCGTGTAATATGGCCCATGCCTTTTGCATGGGCCCAGGCCCCAGACTCGGACCGCCTAAAATTTTGTCGAGCCATCAAAAATGACCAAAGGAACCATAGTCAGCGCCTCGGCGTAACGGTTCCTCATTTTTTGGCGTTTTAGGGCCATAAAACTAGAATTTCGCCCGATTCTCAAATTTTCGTGTGCTACAGCCCAAGCCTTCTCCATGGCCCCGGGCCCAGGGAGGGCCGCCTAATATTTTGCCGGGCCATCACAAACGACCTAAGGAACCATAGTCACCGACTCGCCATGACGTTTCCTCATTTTTGGCGATTTAGAGCCATAAAACTAAAATTCCGCACCCCGACCAAATTTTCGTATGCTATAGCCTACGCCTTCTCCATTGGCGTAGGCTGACGAGCGCAAAACTGGTGTATAAAACGTAGGCTCGCTAGTAAAAGATAGTATAGTATTATATCGTCTCCACAGGGATTGGTTTAAATAATGTTCTAATAAATCTTTAGCTCATCACTCTCCAGGATAATAAACCTTTGCTTGATGTTATTATCGACTACAAATAAAAATAAGATTATCAATTGTAAGAAGCTAATGACACTTTAATGACTAGTAGCAACGATTGAATATCAGGGTGAGAAGTAAGGGTTGTGACAAGATATGTGATCAACTATTATTCCGGGTAACTCTAGGTTAAGTTCATTCATAACTTCTATTGACTCTTTCGATTTCAACAGATGATTAGGCTACTTGAGGGATTCAAATTCTTCTTCCGAATGAATGAAATTCCTTTAATCAACCTAATAATAGGTCCAATGAACGTATGCACAAAAATAATGAATGAATGATCTTTTGAAGAACACCTCTCGATTATTCTTCTAAACTGGGTTAATTGATAACTCTCTAAGCTCTTTTGATTACCTAGAAGAGGCGTAAAATCAACCCAAACAATATGGCACAATGCAAATAACTGCAACACTTCTCTTTCGATTAAAGTAAAACCACAATAAGCCTTGAAATTCAATTAATAACTCATTCAATGAATTGGGGCAACTAACATAGAGTAAAACCCAAAACGATAGTAAAATCACAACATCCGTCAATAACCCTACATAAGATTACTCCATAATGGAGAAAATATTCATTGCAAGAGTACTAGAATAACACGAAGGCATTACAATTCCAAAATTCAAACAAACTTTCATATTGAATGAATTTGATCAAGTATTTTGCCTTTCTATTGCTTCTTTGCCTTCTTCTCTCCCAAAAGTTCCTCTAAAAATCCAAGATACCCCCTTTTTAGACAAGTTGGTCTTCATATAGGTCAAGGAGAGTTTCCTCCGAAATTACCAAAATAGGCTTGGGAAAGTTTTCCGGACTGGACGTGCGCGGCCACACACCTGGGCAGGTGATCGCATATGGCCGTGCACTTTGGACAGTTTTCTGTACTGCGCGCCCAGTGCGCGGTCGTGCACCTGGATGGCTTCTTGCTCAATTCTTCGTTTCTCTCGTTGAGTGCACTATTGTCCGTTGATCCCCGAACAGGATCCCAACTTACTCCATGGGCTTTTACTCGGACTTCAAAGCTCCAGATTAGCTTGAATTAGCTCCACAACCTCATTGTAACTCGGAATTGCTCCTACAAAGCATAAAACACACATCAGTGCAAATTAATACCATTTAAAGCTCAAACACTAGTAAAGTGAATCAAATTAGAGTGCAATTAATGGCCAAAATACACAATTATAGCCTACCATCATTGCTCGTCCTTGAGCAATCAAACTACATTTCACCTAAAATACGCCCTTTTTCAACAACACTCAAGACTCTTTACACCAAGACTCTTTAAAACAGATTAAGTACAATATCGTAACATCTTAACCTCAAGATTTGACTCAAAATCACCACGCATTATCTATAATCCGCTCACTTACTCTAACACACAGGTCAAGCAGTACCTTTCCTTCGTGAATCCAGTGCCCTCACACAAACATTGTGAGTAACTCCACACATAAAAGACATTAAGAACAATTAGGAACTCAAGATAGAAAGAATTCACTCACTCTCAGAAATAACATTCATATGCCACAAAATACGTACCATAGGCTTTCCCGTAGTGTACTACTCTACTAACTGAGTTCATTCAGTCAAGGATCAAGTAGGACTTTAATTGGTTGTATTGTAGGCTGCGGGACAGGTAGGATACATGTGGATATAAGAGTGCCTACACCTCCCTAAGCACTTTCAATATACATAACCATTCAACCCCATAATTATGTCAAACCGTACTCCACCTTCACATCAAATTATATTAACTCCCTATTTCTTTAAGCACAACAACAGCACGAGTCACCATTATCCAAGAATATTTTGCACAATAACACAACTTTTTTTTCTTTTCTCTTTTCTTTCTTTTTTTCTTCAATTCAAGTGGCTCTTGCTTTTCAAACTAGTGCACCTGTCTCTTTATTTCATTAGTTCCACTCAAAATCCAAATCAACCACCCCAAACCTCAACTTTTACAAAGTTCATAATAATTTCAAGTGCTCACGAGAGGTACAAGGTTCAAATAGAGGGTCAATTCAAACAAATGGGTAAGGCTTGTAATGTGGTCGCTAAAGAAACAAGATTATAGGCTCAAAAGGGTTAAACATAATAATTAGGTGGATAAGGCATATAACTGGCTCAACAAAGAAATGCCTATATCGTTTTCAAGACTGAATAAAACTACTATTTCGCTTTGCAAACACACAGGGCAAGTTCTAGACATCATATGCAATGCACAGAATAACACAAAACCTCACCCACGCATGGCACATCCTCACTCAAGATCGAACTCATCAAGACACTCTAGTCAAAGCAGTTAAGCAAAGTCAAGAACATACAATTTAAGGTACTTCTACAAGAGTCAAAAACTGAGCCTAAGCGTTATAACTAAAGTACTTACTATTCTCAAGGCATAATAGAGTCAGGAGATGTTGCCTTCCATTCAAATTAGAGCTCAAGGTACCTACTCCTAACGAAAAAAAAATAAAACTAACTACACCCGGTTCAATCAAAACCCTTGGAAAAGAACCGCGGCACAAAGAAAAACAAAGGGGGAATTAATACACTATCTAACAATAAAATCCTTTTGTCTTTTTTTCTTTTGACTTTAATCCCTCAAGAAACTCGTCGAAAGATATCCATCTTAGTTTTATTTTTAAAAAAATTTTGTGTAGTTCTTTTTCCCAATTATCTCTAACTACTGCAACTAACAAACATAACCTACAACTACCAAAAGGAAAAACTCATATACATATACATACAACACACACATATCCCCCACCCCACACTTTAAATGGTGGCATGTCCCCATGACACACAAAGAATAATGCAGAGGTGAATAAAACTCCCCTGATCAAGTCAGTCCGTGTCAGAGACAGTTCGAGGTCTAGATGACAAGCCCCGCCAAGTGCACACAGCCATGCCATGATCTTCTTCTCAGATTTGGCATTTTGTGTAGCAAGGGCGTCCACTCAAGCTCCCAAGTCTGTGATCGAGGTACGCATCCCCGCCATCTCCTGCTCTAAAGCGCTCATTCTTGTTTCGCATCCGCCACCTGTGGTTTCCCTAACACCCTGCTCGTGCAGTGGAGAAGCAGAGACCTGTTCATGTGGTGTAGAAGCAACGACATCCTCACCTTGCACCTCGTTGCCTTTTTTAGGCGCATCAGATTCCTCGTTGTCCGCCTCAGTAGGCCCAGCAGAGTCCTTTCCAATTACAACTTCCAATTACAACTTTATCAGCCCCAAATATATGTTCGTGCTTAACTTTTCCATCCATGTCCCCATTTTACGGTACTCGTGCCCCATGGCGTAACCGAGAGACTAATGATGGGAAGAAGAACCCATACATCTGCACATGACAACGAATGAACATCTCATCCTAAAGGACCTGAGCCATATCAAAATCGTGGCTATTGATAAAGCACCAGATCAGCGCGGCCCGGGGACCATTCACCTTAGTGGTGTTTCCGGAAGGCAGCAGGCGGGTATTTATGGTGTAGAGCCAGCACTTCCTTTCAAAAGTAAGCGAAGCTGAATGAAATTTTCGCCCCTGCTTTATCCACACTACCTCCTTGCCAGATACACAAATGGTTTTAAAGAACAGTTGCCACATATATGGTGCTCTGCTGTACGTGGCGTAGTAGTCACCTGTATCAGGGTCTTCCACGTATTCCGGCAAATGATAGGCCCTTCGAATGGCCTCTTTGGAGAAATCCACACTCTTCTTCCGGACTGTGCAGACATGGTTTTCATGTTCCGGGCAGTTTGCATAGAATTCCCGGACAAATATTAAGTTGGCTTCGTCAGATTCTTCAAAGAATATCCCCAAGCCGCGCTTGACCAATTCATGATACACACTGGGGAAGTTATTCTGGAGGGACCCAATATCAATTCCCCTATCTGGTATGCGCTTCTTGCTTGCCTTGTTTTGGAATCGTTCCTGCGCTTCCCAGGAGACGAACTTGTTATGATCATACGGGCGAGCAGATGCCGAAGCTCGTGACCGGGATGTGCCCGCTTGACCATTTGTCGAGGCACCTATGGTTTTTTGTTTCTTGGATGGCGCCATAGTACCTGTAACAAAACGCTAACTATCAGCTAATGAATCACATGGC
This sequence comes from Nicotiana attenuata, assembly GCF_001879085.1. NCBI lineage: Eukaryota > Viridiplantae > Streptophyta > Magnoliopsida > Solanales > Solanaceae > Nicotiana > Nicotiana attenuata. The sequence continues at coordinate 65,890 of NW_017672486.1, forward strand.
GAACTAAGAGAGGTTACTCAGACTTCATCCCACACTTGGTCACAACATTACACCTCAATCTCATTGCGGCAATTATACAAACACTTAACAAGCACAGTTCTTCCTAACCCCCCACAAAATAATTTGAGCCCTAATTAGACTAAGGATACACCAATGTCACACCTAGCCACAAAATGGTCAGTCTCCATGGTGAAACTCAACTTCTACCCTACAAGAAAAGGAGTATAAAAGAAAAGAAAACAAAAACAAAAATCTGCTACAACACAAGCAAAATAAAACTAAGAAAAGAGAGAGAGAAGGCATCTCACTTACCTAAGAGGACTCGGGAGAGAAAACTCGTGAGGATGGGTGAAGGGAGAAGAGGAGGGAGGGCTGGCATGGTGTTGTTTTTTTCTTAAGAGAGTAGATGAGGGAAGGGGGGCGAGCTGGGGTTGTTTAGTGTAGGGGAGAGAAAGAGGGGATTTCGAATTGGGGGTTTTGAAAGAGGGGGGTCTGAAATAAAAAGGGAAAACAAAAATTTACCTGATGCACGGTCGGTGCGCGGTCGGGTCGCCTCGTGCATGGCCGCACAAGAGAGGCAGAACATGGGTGAAAGGGCAAGACTAGTGTGCGACCGTGCATGTTCCGCCTCAACTGACGTTGCCGTTTGCGTGACCAAATGCGCGAGTTACCCCCGGGTGCGCAGTCGCGCACATATACATTTAAAAGGGCCCTTTTAGACACCTCACTTCCTACCTTCCATGACATGTACCTTCCTGCACCTACCACATCATACTATACACTAATTTCTATCTATTCTACACTATAAATAAAAGTGAAAATCTAACTAGTAGAAGAGTTAGAGGTAGTTCTGAGTTATAGTCGTCAGCTTGACTAAACTGGGAATCCTCAACTGATTTTGATGCTCGAGGATTGCAGAGCAAATTCTCCAGCAAGATACAATTTTAGTCTGTGCCCATTCACTTTGAAACTTTCTGTTCCGTCCTGGTTCTGGATCTCAATTGCCCCATATGGTGATACATGTTTCACCACATACAGTCCCGTCCATCTAGACTTGAATTTTTCGGGGAATAATCTGAGTCGACTAATGTACAGTAAGACTCTGTCCCTTCATGAAAATCCTTTGGCTTAATCAAACGATCATGCTATCTTTTAGTCTTTTCCCTGAAAATTCGCGCATTTTCATATGCGTCCAGTCTAAACTCCTCCAATGCATTCCTCTGCACCAACTTGTGTTCACCTGCAAGACTAAGATCAAGATTTAGCATCTTAATTGCCCAATAGCCTATATGTTCTATTTCAACATGTAGGTGACACTATCTTCCATACACTAGTTTGAACGGTGAAGTCCCTATGGCTGTTTTGAACGCAGTTCTATGCGCCCATAGAGGTTCTTCCAACTTTACCGACCAATCCTTACGAGAAGCACTAACCGTCTTTTCAAGAATTTGTTTAAGTTCACGGTTAGCCACTACGACTTGCCCACTAGTCTGGGCATGGTACGGGGTTCATATTTTGTGTGTGACCCCATACTTGGACAATAGTGCAACAAACTTCTTGTTCACAAAGTGCAACCCATTGTTACTTATAATCAGTCTAGGTGTCCCAAAGCGGATTTTTTTCCTTAAGAGTTCACACACCACCCGAGCATCATTGGTCCTAGTAGGGATTGCTTCGACCCACCTAGAGACGTAGTCAACAGCTACTAGGACATACTCATAAGAATGTGACGATGGGAACGGACCCATGAAGTTAATGCCCAAACGTCAAAAATTTCACATACCAGAATGGAGTTGAGAGGCATTTCGTCCCTCTTGCTAATACTACCTACCCTTTGACACTTGTCACATACAGCTACATATGCTCGTGCGTCTTTGTACAATGTAGGCCAAAAGAAACCGGCTTCCATGACCTTTGCTGCAGTGCGATTTTCACCATGGTGTCCTCCAGCTGGTCTATCATGGCAGTAAGACAGAATGCTTTCCATCTATCCTTCAGGCACACATCTTCGAATCACAATCTGCACACCATTTAAACAAGAAAGGGTCATTCCAAAAATAACATTTTACCTCACTTTGTAGCTTCTTTTTCTAATCGGAGGTCAAATCGTATGGCAGCCACCCACTAGCCAAGAAGTTGGGTATGTCGGCGAACCATGGTGGTCCATCGAACACTGCTGCAATGGAAAAAATCTGCTCATCCGCGAACTCTTCCCGAATGTCCACCGCTCGACTATGTGGTTTCTCCAATCACGACAGGTGGTCAACCACTTGATTTTTTGTGCCCTTCTGTCCTTGATTTCTAGGTCAAATTCTTGTAGCAACAATACCCACCGCATCAGACGCGGTTTGGACTCTTTCTTACTCAGCAAATATTTCATTGTTGAGTGATCAGTATGCACTATTACCTTGCATCCCACCAAATAGGATCTGAATTTGCCAAAAGCAAAGACTATTGTAAAGAACTCCTTCTCCGTGGTAGCATAGTTCACATGAGCATCATTCAAGGTCCGGTTTGCATAGTAAATAGGTTGGAACAGTTTATCTCTCCTTTGCCCCTGCACTTCTCCTACAGCCACATCACACGCGTCGCACATTATCTCAAAAGGCTCACTCCAGTTAGGAGTCACCATCATGGGGGCACTCACTAGCTTCTCCTTGATAAATTCGAATGCTCTGAGACACTCCACATCAAATACAAATTTCACATCCTTGGAAAGTAATGCAGTTAAGGGCTTGGTGATGCTGGATTTTTTTAATGAACCTTCTATAGAAACCGGCATGCCCCAGAAAACTTATGATGCTCTTCACTAAGGTCGGTGGCGGGAGCTTGGCTATCACATCTACTTTAGCTCTGTCCATTTCAATACCTTCAGCTGTGACTTTATAGCCTAGGACTATCCGCTCCTTAACCATGAAGCGACACTTTTCCCAGTTGAGTACTAGGTGAGTATCCTCACATCGTTTTAGAACAAGTTCGAGGTTCCTCAAGTAATTTTTACAGTCATCTCCAAATAGAGTAAAGTCGTCCATGAATACCTCCAGACACTTCCCATTCAAGTATGAAAATATTGACATCATGCATATCTAGAAAGTAGCTGGTGCATGGCATAGTCCGAAAGATATTCTCCAGTATGCAATGATTCCGGACGGGCATGTAAAGGTGGTTTTGTCAACATCCTCGGGAGCAATGGGTATTTGATTGTACCTTGAATATCCATCTGAGAAGCAATAACATCCTCGCCCTGCCACCTTCTCCAACATCTGATCATGAAAGGAAGAGGGAAGTGATCCTTCCTAGTTGCATAATTTAATTTTTGGTAGTCTATGCACATGCTCCACCCAGTGACTGTTAGGAATTAGCTCGTTGTCCTCATTTTTTACTACCGTTGTGCCCCTTTTTTCGGCACAACCTGTACGGGGCTAATCCATTGACTGTCAGAGATGGAAAAATTATGCCAGCATCCAGCAATTTGAGTATCTCTTTTTGAACCACCTCCTTAAATTTTTTGTTCAACTTGCGCTGGGGCTGCACCACTAGTTTACTCCCTTCTTCTAACAGGATCTTGTTCATGCAGATTGTAGGGCTGATCCCCTGAATATCGGCTATACTCCAACCGATTGCCTTTTTATGCTTCCGTAGTAACTCCACAAGCATGTGTTCCTGTTCACCTGTAAAATCATCAGCAATAATCACGGGAAAATTGTTAGTCTCCAAAAAGCATATTTCAAATATGTCGGGAGTACTTTCAATTCTAACTTCGGATTTCTCTTTTCTTTATCGAATTTTTTTCATCTACCACCTAGTTCTCATCTTCCAGTGCCTCAACTTCCTTCTTGATCTTAGGATCTTCATCCTCTGTTGTGCTTGATTGACTAATGCATCTCTCTAGTGAGTCACCTGCCAGCTTATCTAGTTTGTGTTGTTCAGATAACTCTGCCACCACATCTAGTTTGATACAAGCATAGGAAGATGCCTCATCATATGGGTATTTCATCATTCTCTTCATTTGAAACACCACTTTTTTGTTTTCCACTCGTAGCATGAGTTGCCCCTCATATATATCAAGAATAGCCCGGCCAGTGCAAAGGAATGGTCTCCCCAGGATTAGAGGTACCTCCTTATTAACTTTCATATCTACAACAATGAAGTCTACTGGGAAAATTTTTTTGTCTACCCTTACCAGAATGTCCTCAATTATGTCCTCCAGTATGATCGTGGTCTGATACGCCAGCTGCTAGGATACCAGCACATATTTGATTACTTCTAGCTCTCCTTCCAATTTCTTAAACACCGATAATGGCATCAAGTTAATGGATGCACCTGAATCGCACAAGGTTTTGTCAAAATTTTCGCTACCCAACGAGCAGGGTATAGTGAAACTGCCAGGATCCCCACACTTCTTAGGAATTTTGTTTTGTAGAATGGCACTGTGGGCATTGAGTTTGACCACTTTTGTTTCCTCAAGCTTTCTTTTGCTTGAAAAGATTTCCTTCAGGAATTTTGCATAGGCTGACATCTGTGTGAGCACCTCCGTGAACGGAATGTTCACATACAACCGTTTCAGCATCTCCAAGAATTTTCCAAAGCATTTGTCTATTTTCTCCCGCCTCATCTTTTGAGGAAAATGTAACAATGGCATGTGCTTGCTTTCCTCAACTGCGTTGTTCACCTTCTGCTTATCAATATCCATGTTGCTAACATTCTCCTTGGGCAAAGATTCACCAATTTTTCTGTTCTTTAGCTATCTTGGTTGAGTTGATCTCTTTTTCATCCCTTGGTTTTGCCTTTGGCTCTGCTCATGTTTGCCACAACTTTGATTGTCTCTTTTGGATTCTTTTCAGTGTCTGCCGGCAAAGTCCCCGGCGCCCTTTCTAACAACAATGTTGCAAGCTGCCCCACTTGTCTTTCCAGATTCCGGATGGTTGTGCCTTGCTCCCTGATAGTGGTCCCTTGAGTCTCAAGTTTCTCATCAGATTTATTAATAAATACCTTCATTACATCTTCTAAAATTGAGTTGTTGGGCTGTGGAGGTTAGTATGGTTGCCTCTATTGAGTTTGGAAACCAGGAGGTCCTTGCAATGGTGCTCTGGGATTTTGTTGCTGCCATGAGTTCAAACTACCAGTTGAAGAACTCCATGAGAACCCTGGATGTCTCTGTCCCATAGAATTGAAATTACCACCTCCTTGGTAGTTGCCTCCCCACAGTATTGATTTCCTCGGCTGTAGCTTGACACTCATGTGTCGGGTGTCCCAATCCACAGATGTCACATCCCAACTATGGTTGATTTTGCACCTGAGCTAGCGTTAGTTTCTTGATGTCCTTAGCCATAGCTGCAATTTGGGCCTGCATTGCTACCGACGATTCTACTTGGTGTACCCCTGCTGATCTTCTTCGGTCCCTTTGATCAGTGGACCATTGTTCTGCATCTTCAGATAGTTCATTCAAAAGAGTGACAATCTCTTGAGGAGTTTTCTTCATCAGAGGACCTGCAACTGCACTGTTAAGCAATCTCCTTGATGATGGGTTTAACCCGTCCCTAAAGTCCTGAAGTTGCATCCATTGCTCCATTCCGTTGTGAGGGCACCTCCGCAATAACTCCTCAAATCTTTCCCACGCCTCAAACACTATCTCTCCTTCACCTTGGCTGAAATTGTGAATCTCCTTCCTCATCCTCCCAGTCTTAGCAGCCGAGAAATATTTTTTCCAGAAGACTTCTCAATCACTGCTTTGCGTCATCCTTAAGTGAGAAATGGAATTCTCTAAGGTAGATAGCATCATGTGATGCTCCATTGTAGCGGAATGTGTTCATAATTTCATCAAAGTCCATCAGATGGTTGTTGGGATCTTCATTGGGTTTGCCTCTGAATATGCAATTATTCTGAATGGTCTGGATGACTCCCTGTTTGTATTCAAAATTGTTGGCATCGATGGGTGGGGGCCTCATACTAGATTGTTGTTGGTTGTAAACTGGTCTAGCATAACCGATCTCCCAGGCCTAGGAACTGAATTTTCAAATTCATCCTCGGTCATGTTTCGGTTGGGATTGAACCTTCAATCCCCGTCAACTGTTTCATCCGCAATTCTACGGGCTGCTTCAGCTGCTAACCGTGCTTCCTATTGCTGAGCCGCCTCTCTCGCAGCTAGGTCCACTAACTCTTCGTTGTTCACCATTGTATCTTGATTTGAAGGCTGACCCAACAATAATCCACTCGATCCTTTCTCTCTTCTCAACTGCCTCAGGTACTTGTCTAACTCTGGGTCGTATGGCACCAAGTCCTTTGAAGAGGATCGAGTCATACACCGCTGAACTTAACCTATTTCATGCACACAGATGAGCAGAGCGTAAAAAAGAAAAATAAAATAAAGTTGATCCTGAATTAGCACCGAAAATTAATTTAAACACTATTAATCTCCAATCCCTGGCAACAACGCCAAAATTTTACGAGTGCAAAACCGGTGTATAAAATGTAGGCTCGCTAGCCAAAGATAGTATAGTATTAAATCGTCTCCACAGGGATTGGTTTAAATAATGTTCTAATAAATCTTCAGCTCAACATTATCCAGGATAATAAACCTTTGATTGATGTTATTATAGGCTACAAATAAAACTAAGATTATCAATTGTATGAAACTAATGACACTTTAATAACTAGTAGCAACGATTGAATATCAGGGTGAGAAGTAAGGATTGTGATAAGATATGTTATCAATTATTGTTCCGGGTGACTCTGGGTTAAGTTCATTCTTAACTTCTATTGACTCCTTCGATTTCAACAGATGATTAGGCTACTTTAAGGATTCAAATTCTTCTTCCGAATGAATGAAGTTCCTTTAATCAACCTAATAAGAGGTCTTATGAACATATGCACAAAAATATTAAATGAATGATCTTTCGAAGAACACCTCTCGACTATTCTTCTAAAATGGGTTAATTGATAACTCTCTAAGCTCATTTGATTACCTAGAAGAGGTGTAAACTCAACCCAAACAATATGGCACAATGCAAATAGCAGCAACGCTTCTCTTTCGATTAAAGTAAAACCACAATAAGCCTTACAATTCAATTAATAACTCATTCAATGAATTCGGGCAATTAACATAGAGTAAAACCCAAAACGATAGTCAAATCACAACATCCGTCAATAACCCTATGAAAGAGTACTCCATAATGGGGACAATATTCATCGCAAGAGTATTAGAAGAACAAGTATTACTCCATAATTGGATCAATTATCTTGCGTTTCAGTTGCTTCCTTGCCTTCTTCTCTCCTAAAAGTTCCTCTAAAAATCCAAGATACCCCCTTTTTAGATGAGCTGGGCTTCATATAGTTCAAGGGGAGTCGCCTCCGAAATTACCCAAATAAGTTTGGGAAAGTTTTCCGGACTGGACGTGGACGGCCGTGCACCTGGGCAGGTGATCGCGCATACGGCCGTGCACTTAGGGGTGTGCATTCGATTTATCGATTCGATTTTGACCCTTATCGATAATTACTTATCGATTATCGATTTGTACATATGATTATCGTTATCGTTTCAATAAGGTTTTGATTTTTTCGATTTCGATTTATCGATTTTTGGGGCTTATCGATTCGGTTATGGATTACACCAATAAGAAAATTTGCGGGATTCCACGGAAAGTATATCGCTATAAACACGCCTAACTAATATGGACAAAAAGAAGCTAAAATAAGACGAACACCGTTTATAACATAAAAATTGTGTCAACAAGCACATGCAACGAAACTAAAGTAAGGGGATCAAATGTATGCCACCAACACTCCAACAGTATAAAAAAAAACAAAACAAAATACATCATCACGGTTAATTCTATTTTCCATTAATTTGAACTTCATTCCCTTGAGATTTAAATATGATCATTCCTTAAATGTGCTAGAGGAAATAATAGGGTTAGGGACTCAGGGTAAAGGAAAGGGTATTATAGAATAAGGGTAAAAAAAATTATCTTTTTAGTATATCTTATCGGTTTATCGATAACCGATAACCGAAGAGGACAAAATCGAAATCGAAATCGATAACTCGATAAGGAAAATTTCGAAATCGAAATTGAAATTGATAAATCGATAAACCGATAACAAATAATCGATTCGATTTATCGATAAACCGATTCGAATGCACACCCCTACGTGCACTTTGGACAGTGTTCTGCTCTACTTGCACGCCCAGTGCGCGTTCGCGAACCTGGATGGCTTCTTGCTCAATTCTTCGTTTCTCTCGTGAGTGAACTATTGTCCGTTGATCCACGAACACGATCCCAACTTACTCCAAGGGCTTTTACTCAGCCTTCAAAGCTACAGAATAGCTTGAATTAGCTCCACAACCTCATTGTAACTTGGAATCACTCCTACAAAGCATAAAACACACACTCATTTCAAATTAATACCATTTAATGCTCAAACACTAGTAAAGTGCAGCGAATTAGAGTGCAATTAATGGCCAAAAGTACACAATTATAGCCTACCATCACAGGCCTCGGACCGGGACAGCCTAAAAATTTTGCAGGCCATCAAAAACGACCTTAGGAACCATATTCACCGCCTCGCCATGACCATTCCTCGTTATTTGGCATTTTAGGACCATAAAACTAGAATTCCGCCCGATTCATAAATATTCTTTTCCTATAGCCCACACCTTCTACATGGTCCCGGTCGCCTGGACTAGGACCACCTAAAATTTTTTTGGACCATAAAAAATGACCTAAGGAACCATAGTCACCACCTCACCATGACCGTCCCTCGTTTTATGGTGTTTTAGGGCCATAAAATTGGAATTCCGTCCGATTCTCATATTTTCGTGTGCTATAGCCCACGCCTTCTCATAGGCCCGAGCCCCTAGACCCGGGTCGCCTAAAATTTTTCGGGCCATAAGAAATGAACTAAGAAACTATAGTCACCGCCTCGCCATGACCGTTCCTCATTTTGGCGTTTTAGGGCTATAAAACTGGAATTTTGCCCGATTCCTGGATTTTCGTGTGCTCTAGCCAACGCCTTCTGCATGGGCCTAGGACCGCTAATTTGGACCACCTAAATTGTTCCGAGCAATCAATAATGACTTAAGGAACAATAGTCACCGCCTCGTATGACCGTTCCTCATATATTGGCATTTTAGGGCCATAAAACTAGAATACCGCCTGATTCCTAGATTTTTGTGTGCTATAGCAACACCTTCTGCAAGGGCTCGGGCCCCCAGATCCGGACTGCCTAAAATTTTGTCGGGCCATCAAAAATGATCTAAGGAACCATAGCCACTGCCTCGCCAGGATCGTTCCTCATTTTTTGGCATTTTAAGTCCATAAAACTGGATTTCTGCTCGGTTCCTAGATTTTCGTGTGCTATAGCCCAGGCCTTCTGCATAGACCTGGGCCCCCAGACCTAGACCGTCTTAAATTTTGTCGGGCCATAAAAACTGACCTAAGGAATCTTAGTCACCGCCTCGCCATAACCATTCCTCATTTTTTGTCATTTTAGGGTCATAAAACTTGAATTCCGCCCGATTCCTAGATTTTCGTATGCTTTAGCCCACGCCTTCTGCATGGGCCCAGGCCCCCGGACCCGGACCGCCTAAAATTTTCCCAACCATAAGAAATAGACCAAAGTACCCATAGTCACTGCCTCAGAATGACTGTTCCTCATTTTTTTGGCGTTTTAGGGCCATAAAATTAGAATTCTGCTCGATTCCTAGATTTTTATGTGTTATATCCCATGCCTTCTCCATGGGCCCAGACCCCAAGACTTGAACTGCCTAAAATTTTTCCAGGCCATCAAAATCGATCTAAAGAACCATAATCACCACCTCGGAATGATCGTTCCTCATTTTTTGACGTTTTAGGGCCATAAAACTGGAATTCCACCCTCGGACCAGATTTTCATGTGTTATAGCCCACGCCTTCTCCATGGGTCTGAGAACCCGGACACAGACAGTCTAAAATTTTGCCGGACCATCAAAAACGACCTAAGGAACCATAGCCACTGCATCTCCATGATCTTTCCTTGTTTTTTGACGTTTTAGGGTCATAAAACTGTAATTCTACCCGATTCCCAGATTTTATGTGCAATAGCCCACGTGTTCAATATGGGCCCGGGCCCTTTGACCCAAATCACCTAAAATTTTGCCAGTCCATCTAAAATGACCTAAGGAACCATAGTCACTGCTTCACCATGAATGTTCCTCATTTTTGGCATTTTAGGGCCATAAAAGTGGAATTGGCACTCGGACTTGGACCGCCTAAAATTTTGCCGGGTCATCAAAAACGATCTAAGGAACCATAGTCACCGCCCTTATGCATGGGCCTAGATCCTCGGACCCAGAACCGCCTAATTGTTTTTTGGGCAATCAAAAATGACCTAAGGAACCATTGTAACCGCTTCGCCTAGACCGTTCCTCATTTTTGGCGTTTTAGGGCCATAAAACTAGAATGTAATGACCCGATCGGTCGTTTTGAGCTCTAGCGCGTCATTCAACAGTTTGAGGCCATGAGCAACTTCGTTTCAGGATTATGACTTCTACGCATGGTCGGAATTGAATTCCGGGAAGTTCGGAGTTGATTTGGAAAGAGAATTCTCATTTCGAAAGCTTTAAGTTGAAAGAATTGACTAATATTGGATTTTTTTAGTAAACGACCTCGGAATCGGGATTCGAAGGTTCCAGCAGGTTGGTATGATGATTTCGAACTTGGGCGTATGTCCGGATCGGGTTTCGGAAGACCTGGGAACGTTTCGGCATCTATTGTGGAAGTTAGCATTTTGGAAGAATTTCATAAGGTTGAAGTGCATTTTAGTGTTATCAATGTCCGTTTGGGATTCCGAGTCTGGGAATAGCTCCGTATGGTGATTCTGGTGTTGGGAGCGCGATCGTAAGTGAATTCAGAGGTCCGCGGGTCATTTTGGATTCATTTGGCTAAAGATGAAAATTTGAAGGTTTTTGAGAAGTTTGACCGGAAGTGGACTTTTTGATATCGGGGTCGGATTTCGATTCCGAAAGTTGGAATAGGTCCATAATGTCGAATATGACTTGTGTGGAAAATGTAAGGTCAATCGGACGTGATTTGATAGGCTTCGGCATCGAATGTAGAAGTTTGAAGTTCTAATGTTCATAAAGTTCGATTGAGGTGCGATTCATGGTTTCGATGTTGTTTGATGTGATTTGAGGCCTCGAGCAAGTTCGTAAGGTGTTATGAGACTGGTTGGTGTGATTGGACGGGGTCCCTGGGGGCCCCGGGTGGTTAACGGATTGAACTTTGAATTTAAAGAAAAACTAAGGCAGTTAATATCTGGTGTAACCGCACCTGCGAGGTTGTGGCCGCAGGTGCGGAGCCGCAGAAGCGGCCCGGGAGTCGCAGGAGCGGAATGGGGCAGCTAAGGGAAGGACTGCAGATGCAGGGCATTGGCCGCATCTGCGCAAGCTTAGAAGCGAGGGAGCTGACCGCAGAAGCGGTAGTGGGGGCCGCACCTGCGGGATCGCAGAAGCGGTCGAATGACCGCAGGTGCGGAAATGCTGGAGGCAGTGAGTTCTTTAAAAATCGGGATTTGGCCCATTATCCTTCATTTTCTTCTTGGTTGGGCGATTTTGGAGCCTTTGAAGAGGGGGATTTCGTCACCAAACATGAGGTAAGTTACTTCCACCCCTGTGAGTTAAATACATGGTATTATTACGGATTAAAGTATGGAAATTTGTAGAAACTTGGGGTTTGAAGGAAAACTTAGAAAATTGGTATTTTTGGATTTTGACCACGATTTTGGACATGAAATTAAGAGTAAATTATATATTTGAGTTCGTGAGGTTATGGGTAAAGTTTATCTTCAAAAAATTTCGGAATCCGGGCACGTGGGCCCGAGGGCGATTTTGTCAACTTTTCGATCGGGGTTGGGAATTGTTATAAATTAGATTATAATGAGTAGTGGATCTCATATTAATGGGTTTACATAATCATTGGCTAGTGTTGGAGCATTTTGCATCGATTTGAGTCTTCGGAAGGGCGTGGATTGCCAGTTATGGAACTTCGGAGCGAGGTGAGTCTCCTTTCTAACCTTGTAAGAGGGAATTGTCCTCTTAGGTGAATTAATTGAATATCTGCTGCTAATTGTGGGGGCTACGTACGCACGAGGTGACGAGAGTCCGTGCATAGTTAATATTATGCTTATGTCCGGGTAGTCTAGGACCCAAAAGCATGCTTACTTGTAATAAATGCAACCTTGTTGACAAATTTAAAAATGCTTAAACATATCGAACGTGTAAATGAATTTCTAAAGACTAGATATCATTTCTCGACTTTTAAAAGAGAAACTTGCCTTTTCCTGAATAGTTTCTCCTTGATAAATTATTGACTTGACTATTTAAATGTGTTTATCTATTGTGGAACAGGCCGAATGCCTCAGTAGATTAAATATATGCATCTATGGTTCGCGCCATTCGACCCTCTGGCAATGCACATTTTATATATTGTTGGATCGGTCCGTACGACCTCGGCATGATTTGCGCATGCTTGTATTGCTTGCCTTGAAATTTGTTGAAGTTGATATTTCTTCTTCCCGGCTTGAGAATATATGTATAAATGTCGAAATAGGATATTTGGAAATTTCGCATAAAAGAATGAATTGTTTACTTGCTTCACTCTATTGAATTACAATCATGTTTATATAAATCCTCGATTTGTCATATTATTGATGTACCATTATTGGACTACTAGTAAGTGTCGAAGTCGACCTCTCGTCTCTACTTCTTCGAGATTAGGCGGGATACTTACTGAGTACACGTTGTTTTCGTACTCATGCTACACTTGCTATGCATTTTTGTTGCACAGGTACATGCATCTCTAGCGGCCTAGTGGGCGTAGCAGCATAGTTGATACGGAGACTTAGGTGAGCTGCACCTCTCGAGACGATCCGCAGCAAGCAGAGTCTCTTTCAGATTTCCATATTTACTTTCTGTCCTATTTGTATTTCGGGCAGTTGTTGTATTATATTGTTTCCTAGAGATAGCTCATGCACTTGTGACACCGGGTTCTGGAATGTCTATGGGATTATTCAATAGTTTGAAATTGTTAAAGATATTAGTATTCATTCAGTGGAACTTATTATTTATTGTTTAAATGTATAAAAGAAGTGATTTCGGAAATATTTAAAGCAAGAAATCTCTAGTTAAATAGTGTTGGCTTGCCTGACAGTTGTGTCCAGTGCCATCACGACCCTTAGTGGATTTTGGGGCATGACAACATGGTATCAGAGCACTAGGTTCCCTTAGGTCTCACGAGTCATGAGCAAGTCTAGTAGAGTCTCGCGGATCGGTACAGAGACGTCTGTACTTATCTTTGAGAAGCTACAGGGCTGTTAGGAGCACTTCCCTTCTTGATTCCTCATCATGCGGTTTGATTCCTTTTGAGGCTTATGCCTTCATTTCCATTCCATTCAATCTTATGCGACGCGAAGCGCTGGTCATGAATCGGCGAGTGAGCAATTGTAATGGTACTACTGTCGATGCCCCCTTTTTCTAAAGGCAAAATCGGGTTTACGACATTTGGGCGGACAACTCTATTCCTTTTGGGAATTTGGGTTTGAGATTTAGAAGAGTCACCACCTAATGATTAAGTGCATTAGGACACTAAGAATTTAAAAGTAAGAAGAACCATAGAATGGGTAAGGGCTTGAAATTATCTCAGGGGGAAGGTGTTAGGCACCCCCCAAGATCCACTAGTGTGGTTTCCGGCCATGCTACAATTTGTGACTTTAAAACAAGTAAACATACACGACAACTTCCACATAATGATTACAAGTAGGAATGCATAAAGGTTAAATAAGCATGCTGAAGTCAGGAAATAGGTGGTTTCATAGTTGTTTTAAAGAATGTGTAAGTGCAGAAAAATAAGGATCAAATAACGAGTGCAAACAATCAGACAAAAAAAGTGAAATGGGCGGAAGTTTAAAAAGAAAACAGTGCTGGAAATTCGAAGAGGTTTTAAATGATTTGAAGCGCAATACAAGGTTTAAAGAGCTGGAAACTGACAGTTTAAAGAAAACAATAATGAAAGTACATAAGGAGGGAGGGGGGGGGTCCTACGTTTATAAATAACATGGATCATCCACGCAACACCCGGTAACCAATTATACGCGTGGTGTTATCGCGTGATCATCATATCCATGTCTACCCTTCCCACCCCGTTAAGGTATTAAAGCGCGGAATAGTATCGTTACTTATTGCATGCTATTACCCGTCCCGATCCTATCAGTCCCGGAGGCATTGAGACTACCAATCCTAAAGGGCAGGGAGTTGGGGCTTTTCAGAAGTTTTAAAAGGATAAAAGTCTAGGCGACAAACAAAACACATAATCAAATAGGGGAGAAGCAAACAACAGTTAAGGCTCAAATAGGCCTCCTCACTTAAAAGAGCAGATTGTATAGCATGACTTCAAATACTGGTTATGGTCTGAATTAAATTTAAAAGCGTTAGGACAGGTTGATTTATCGCATATTTCTCAGATGAGGAGTCCGAATTAGCCTTGTCTGGTTGTAGTTATCAAAGCTGACACAGTTAATTAATTACCTAATGGTTTGCCTAAGTGAGACCTATAGGCATGGTATCTAACAAAGCGTACTGATTTTAAAGAAAGGGATCACTGGTTTTATAGACAAAAGATTTGTAGATTTCAAACGAACTTGTGACTGGTTTTAAACGTATAGATAAAATAGACAAGGCTGATTCGATTGATTATTCCTATAGGCAAGTTATCTAAGCGTTATTGGTTTTAAAACAATTACAGAGATGCAAGAGTCCTATAGGCATGGTCTCTAGAATGCAATTGATCATTATTAAGCCTACGATTGTTTGCCTAATGACATGTATATGCAGAAATGCAGGAAACTTATAGGCATGAGTTCTAGAATGAGAATACAGAAATAACCTATAGGCATGCTTTCTAAGATGAGAATGCAGAAATAAATAACCTATAGGCATGTTTTCTAAGATGAGAATGCAGAAATAAATAACCTATAGGCATGTTTTCTAAGATGAGAATGCAGAAATAAATAACCTATAGGCATGTTTTCTACCCTTTTTCGTACATTCATCCCCATCCCTTTCCACTAATCCATCCCCAATAGTTATTACAAATTATTATAGACCCGAATGAATCAAAAGAAAGAAAAGTAAAATTACATCAGAAGTTCCAGCTACAACCAAACAGCCTAATTCAGACTCAAAGTCCAACAATATGAGATAAACCAACTTCCAGGATCAGATTTCCAAAAGCCTTTCTCATCCTTTGGGTGTGTCAAAGTTCCAAGGAGCTTCATGAACTCAAGGCAATGCTTACACCCAATTACATTGCAGAATTAAGATTATGGTGCAGTGTGGAATAGCCAGCCCTCGAATGTCCAAGTTCAGAGGGAGCTCCAAGGTCCCAAAGCAAGGCTCATAAGGGGGGGGGGGGTAGAACTTAAGAGTCTAAGAATAAGTGTAAGTGCATGGGGGGGGGGGGATTAGGAAAGCCATGGCAAGCTAGTGGTCATGCCCAGCAATTGGGAATGCTGGCACACCCCTGACCATCTTGTCAGCCAAAACTTGGGAGTTAGGATCCATTGAGGATCAGGTTCAGGCCTGAGCAGTAACTTGGATACTGCCAGGCCAAAACCTTAACTCAGACACATAGAGGAAAATAGGGGTAGGGATTCACATACATAATTTAATCACTGAACATGCACAGTAAAGAGAACAAGAATGCTGAAACTATAAAGTAAACACATAGAGGTGAGGCAAAAATTAAATCAGAACATACCAGTTTCAGAAGAAATAAGTAAAAACAGTAGTCTTGAAAAAAAAGCCAAGTTGCAAGCAAAGCAATTCCAAAAGATCCCAAGCAAAGCAGAATATCAAATTCAAAACAGTATTGCAAGTGTGCAAGTATTTTAAAAACTAGTGGTGCGAAGGTTGTGTGAAGAATGAAGTCGTAAGATGTTTTTGTAAGATGCAAGGTAAGGTCCCTTTTATAGTGCATAAAGCAAGCAAGAAAGGCAAGGAAATATGATTGAAATCAGTCTCCCTTTCGTTAAGGGATTCTGATTCCAACGGGTAAAAGCCAGTTAAGGAAAGAAATTTTAATTAAAACCTTTCAAAGTAGCACAAAAGTGGTAAATACATAGAAGTTATTTAAGGAAAACAATCAATAGTACACGATTTGTGCCAAATATGGCAAGGGAATCAATCAAACAGCCATGAAACCAAAATTACAAGTTCAATTTGAATGAACCAAGTCAAGAAAGGTAAAGGGGGTTCAATCGAAGAAAAATCAGTGACAATTCGTCAGCCTTATTAAAAGGATTTCAGAATCAATCAATTAGTTGGTAAAAACCTTTTGAAAGAGAAATTTCTCATATATAAAGCATACCAATCAAGCAAAAGGAATCGTCAGGTTACTTAGAAAAAGAGTCTAACATTGAAAGCCTTAGAGTCACAAGCAAAAGGGATTCAAGTTCAGTTGTGGACTCATAGTGAGTCTGAAAGCCTAGGATCCCAAAGTGGAACCCTAATACCCACTTGCCAAAGAAACCGCCAAATCCTAGGGTTTCGAATTGAGTCAGACATAGAGGTGAGAAAACATGTCATTGAAAGAGGCTCAGAAGTCTTCTCCAAAGATTGATGAGAGACAAACACACACGTTAGAAAGAACACTGATTCAAGGTCATGAGAACACGTTTGAGAAAACTCGGAATTTAAACAAGTTCAGAAGAAAGAGATGATACGAGTTTTAAACAAAAGTAGATGAAATATGCTTAGCAGGAACACAAACAGAGTTCAGTAAAGTGAACAAAATCAAAGAACTCAACCATAAACACATATAGCAAACAACACAGATTAACATGCGAGTACAGGAATAACAACAAAAATAGAAGAATCTTGCATAATAGAAAGAGAAACAAAGAGCAACCTCATGCGTAGTAGAAAAGAAAATATACGAGCCTAACATAGATGATCACACATAAAGAAAGAACAGAAAGAATCAGAAAGATATTTGAAGAAACTTTTTCAGAAACCCTAAAATCGAAATTGAACGATTTTGAAAAGGAAATTTGGGGAAATCCTTTAAAATGTCAAGTAAAGCCCAGACATATCACAGATCTAACAAAATAAGCAAGTACAGAACCTCAGACGGCTTAGAGTTGCAGAGAAAATCCTAGAAATGAGAAAGGTCTTGAGGAGAGTCAGATCCTGAGTCGAAAAGACTCATATTGCTTGAACATGCCGGAATAATGGCCGGAGAAGCCATAGATCTACAGATCTGAGAAGGATCTGAAGAGGGCCATCGAAGTCGGGCTTCAAACCTTGAATAGCTTAGGTCTGATGGTGAGAAAGGATGAGTACAGACCGTCCATGGCCGGAGACGCCATGGATTCCGGTGGAAACATGGTGAGATAAGGTGGGAAACGATTAGGGTTTCGGAGAGGTTCGAGAGAGTTTGAGAGACGTAGAGGTTTCAAAGGCGTCGGGTCAGGTGGGAATGAGGGGGATTAGGGTAGTCGTTTGGGTTTAATTAGGAAAGGGCGAGTTATGGCCGTTGATCTTGAGTGATCAACGGTCTAGATTTAAGTGGGTAGGTGGGGAACGGTTGGGTGGTTTGAAATTGGGTCGGGGGTCGGGTAATTTAGGTTTAATTTGGGGTGGAATTGGGGTCAATTTTAAGGTTAAAATTGAAAGGAAATGAGGCTGTAATCGAAATAGAAATGGGCTAAATGTTAAATAGCCAATTTTCCCCTTTTTATTTTATAAAAATAGGAATAATGATTTTAAAAGTAAATTAAAAATACTGAGCCAACAAATACTATATAAACATTAATCCAAAAGTACTGGAAATAATTTTATATTATAAAATGCCATTAATCGTAAAATAGGCTATAATTGCAATTATATGCAATTTAGCTTTGAAAATGCCAAATAAATTTGTAAAAATATACAAAAATCACCTTGATTATATTTTGGTTTAAATATGAGAATAGATATAAATTATTCACCAAAATGATAATCTTGGGAATAATTATTGGATTTTGTACTGCTAAAAATAGACAATAAATTGATTTTAAAAATCTTTAAAAATTAGGGAAAAATACCAACACTCTTGGGCATGCTTATATATGCATGTACATGCTATTTTGAAAGTATTTTGCATATAAAAGTACATAGGGAAAAAATTGGGTATCAACAACTACGAATGTGGTGCGGGTTGTTTCTCACTACGTGGTTGTTTGAGCTATTGTCGCCGCCTTGTGGATGGATATTTTGTCGTTTCAGCTCGGTAGCTGCACTTTTGAGAGCTCTGAGGCTAGGCACAAGTTTCCATGATGCTTATGAACGGTTGTCGCGCGGTATTGATGTGATGGTAGGATGCTTGCCTACGTATCGGGGAAGTGAATGATTTGAAGGGAGGTTTACTCAGTGCATGATTTAGAGATTCGGTATTTTATTCCCGGCGGGGGAAAGACAATCGGGCTAAGAATGTCCAAATTTGGGTTGATGGAATAACGAGGCTTGGTATTTGCAAGCGTGGTGGGATTTTCATCTGTGATGAGGTGTCATCGTCCTTGATTGAATATGTTAAGTTTGCCGGTGTTATGGTTTTCTACAATTCGCCTTTAGGGCAGGATATTGTAAGATAGTATTAGAGAATCGGCTGTCAGAGATCGCGAGGTACGGTGGTTCAGGATTGAATGTGTATTTCTAATGCTGATGGCTCGAGAAAGATGATCTTCGGAAAGGCTTAAAAGTTAGTAGCGGTCTATTAGTTCGAGTGCTACCGAGATAGATTTGATCTAAGGCATCAGCTGAGCAGCAAAAGATGAGGAAGGACGTGTGGGAAGTGTCATGCGGTGATTAAACTTCTAGAAGGCCAGGTGTAAGAAACGGAAGTCGAATAGTTGCTTAAGGAAGAGGGTTTGGCCAAAATGGGAGAGTGGCAGAGTAGCACGTGGGTTCAGTAGCGGAATAATTACACCCTTGAGAAAAGTTTGGAGTGGTTTGGGAATTTTAGCGGACGGTGATTGGGTCTGCGAGCTTAATTGGAAATATTGGCTAGCATAACGGCGGGAGATTTGATATGACGGAAAGAAGCTGCTTGATATGAAGAAGGATATAACATAACCTTGAATTGGAAGATATTGTCGCACATTTAGTTGATGCCCCTAAGAAGTGAACGGACTAGTACAATTGGTGGATAAGCACGGGCTCTTGATGGGTTATGGACGATGTAGTGATTGTGCCTCGTGCAGCGGCGTTAAAGATGTCGGCGTGTAATCTCCACAGGTGGGTTATCTCTTGTGAGCAGATCAGCGGTCGCGTGGTTGGCGAAGCTTCTATGAAGAATCCTACTGGCTATCTGGCAAGGAGGTCGAACATGTGAATGTGGTTAATGATTCAGAGTATTCATAAATGGTTCACAGAAAGATTTCGAGGAGCTTGGCGGGTTGGTTGTGCTAGATCATGTCAACAAGGAAGAAAGAATCTTATTGGATTCCAGAGTTGCGTAATGGTGGCTTCAAGCTAAGTGGGAGAGTCCCACCGCCTACGATTGGGTTGTATGATTATCTTCTTGTGAGGTTTCGGGTTATCGGCGTATTGGTAAGTTGTTTCAGCTAAGGGAAAAGAACATCAGTGGCAATTTGAGCAAAGGAATTGAGGAATGTGTTCTATAATTGGCATCATCAATTCATGTTCGAGCTTTGGGAAGACTCAGGAATTATGCTTCGCGTAGAAGTGAGTTGCAAGGAAAGTGATTCGGCCGGGTGCTTCTTTGGGAGGATGGTCATGGGCTAGCGGAGCCTTGCAGTTGATTATATTCGGGACCATGTCAGAGTGGGTGACTCTCAATAACGGTCCTAGTGAATTCAAAGGTTAAAAATGCGGTGCCTAAGGATTCAAGCCCGCAATGTGTTTAGGAATCGGGCTTGTGAAGCAGCTTATGATAAGAGGCTCAGAATGTTCTATGATGTTTTGGCTTGCAGTGTAGCATTTGGGAGGAAAGGGAGAAAAGGACTTCGGACTCGTAGAGGAATTATCAGAATGGATGTGCTAGTCGAGATGCGAATATGCGCACAAGGAGGGTATGAAGTGGTTCGTGGGATTTGAGACAGCATGGTCTCGTGTTATAAGGCTACTCAGGTTGAGTGCATTATGTGTTGAATGAAGTTACTATTATTTTAAGGCAATTAAGGATAAATTTGAAGAGGTTGGATTGGTAGCCATAGTTGAATTGGCATATTGGTGGCAGTGATCAGTTCCTTCAGTGTGATTAAAGTTATGCAAGTGATTTGTGATGGTACGCGTGAGGCTCGTCGACCGCCATAATTGATTTTATTCGAAAGTATTCTAGTATTATGGCCTGTTATGTGTAGGCGGATCCCGGAAGGGCTATGATGGCTTAGATCACTACTTGAAGGTTGCATATTCTACAGTCATGAAGATATTACTCGTGTGTTGCCATGGTTCTCTCAGAATGAGTTAAGTAAAAAGTGTTTATATGATGAAGTGTTTACCCTATTAGTGATTCAGAAGTTATGATGAAACTCTGGCAGTATCATATATTGGCATGTTAGGTGCAGTGAGCGGTATGAAATTTGAAAGTGAGGATCAAAGTTGCGACTTGGTGTTGACAAGGATGTCACGAGCTCGGATGAACATGAAAGGGGTTTGAATGATCAGAGTAAGCTGGCATTGTTTTCAGCGTCACCTGGGATCGGTGTTTTGTGAGAGAGGCTTTGCATCCTGGTTATGTAATCTTAATCGCTTTTCAGCGTTAGTGCGGCCGGTAGCATGGATGTGCAGGCTTGTTATCTATTACGAAAAGTCGTGGGAGCGTGTCCCACGGGAAGATTGTATAAGTGCGGCATGTAGTCACTTGATTGTTTGGAGGATGAAACCAAGTATGAAGATTGTGGTGATATAGTTAATTTGAGAATTTATGCCTGGAGGGCACTCAGTTTATCGGGTTGTGGACCGTGGAGGATTACTTCGGTTATGATGGTTGTTCTTGTGTGTTATGGGAAAAAGGGGTTATTATGGACCTAGAAAGGATTATTGGCCTAGTTCGGTACGATCAGAATCGGCTTGAGGTCTGTGGATGGATTTAAATATGAATATGGGCTCTATATTGGGCCGAATATGTTCATTTTAGCACAACTCTCCTTATGGAGGAGTATTCGGACGTTGGATGTTATTTCGTCGTCGGCTATTTCATGTAATGCTATATTGTGCCGTGTAAGTTGCGAAACGGCTTGGTAAATTTCTTATGTGTTGAGGTTCCGCATAGCGATGGTGTTATGGGAACAGGATGGCTCTTTAGTTTCAGAACATATATCGCACCTCAGTTGTGCTTGAGTTTGTTAGCTTATGGCGCTATATGTCCCCTCAGGGACGGTATTATGCACTCAGCGTGCTTGTGACCGATATTCGGTATTTTGTGGTAGTGAGCAACCTAGCTCGATGTGTATCTCCTTATGTGAGTTTTATGTGCGGATCGGGTTGCACGCCGCAACAGTGTGATGATAATTGCAGTCCCTTATATTCTATTCTAAGCGTTTTGTTTCCCATTTTCTGAGGAAAGTTCATATTAGTTGCGTGATTTGGGTAGTCCCTTCCAGAGTTTATTTTCCTTATGTATCGCGTTCGAGTTGGTAGCCTACTGGCACATTGTGGCATCATATGAGACTTTTGGTCATGCCAGGGGTGACTTGTTGCCTGAGCAGTTCGTACAGAGTAAGATAAGGTTATTGGATCTAGGATCAGTGCAATAGGATTGTATGAAGTATATTAAAGAGCAAAGATCATTATTTGGGTTTAGAATGAGGTAATGTTCTTGTCAGGAGTGTAGCCTCAATGATTTGTTGACTTGGTAGTTGGTTATGAATTCCTATGCGTCTCCTCCGTCGTGGCAGTGTTGTAAGAGTTAGCACAAGACTTAAATGTATCATGAGGTGCATTGTGAGCATCAGATTCGGGGAAAGTCAGCTATTATGGTCAGAGTGTTGGCCCAAGATCAGTTGAAGTTTTGAAGAATGACAAATGAACTTAGTGAAGGACCAGGTCCATCTTAGGAGACACAGTTGTTATGGCCCATGCACATGAGATGCACGTGAAGAAGATAAGTCCTTGGGGATCAAGCAGCAATATCTTCTGAATATCTTCTGACCTGATCGAAAAGATTGCATATGGGATAAGGAGAATATGTCTCCTTATAAGAAGAGAACACATCCGGATAAGGGTTGGAGTTTGGATTGGTCTAGGACTCAAACCCAATGGAGGATCAGAAATTGAGTTACAATCCAACTCTAATTACTAATCTAATAAATAACTGAGTTGTTCTCTTTTACAGGTATGCACATACGCTGAAGTTAAGCAAAATTGAGAGCAAAAGAGCAAGGCTATTTTTCAAGCAATTTATGTGAGATTGAGTGTGCACGCCTGCAGCTACTTGAACAAGATAGAAGAACCAGTTCCATTGTGTTTATTCTTATTCTAGTTCAATTGTAGTAGGTGATTTAAAACTTGTACCTTTCTAGCTTTCATAGAAGCAATTGTATTAGGTACTTTGAGTATTCAAGTTAGAGTTAACTTGAAAGTATCGCAACAGTTGAGGTTGTGTGCCACACTGGGATTAGAGTTAATCCTTAGGTTTACAAGAGTTTTGTAAATGCTATTTTTGGCTCATTGAGTTTAGTGGATGTTTGGGAAAATCCTACTGAGTAGTAGGTCGTGGTTTTTTTCACCTTTTGAGCCAGGTGTTTTCCACGTAAAAATCCTTGTGTTCTTTTATTTTCTGTATTTTAATTCTGCAAACAGTAGTAGTTAGAACACCTAGAAGAACCAGGTTCTTCTAGATCGAAAATTGGGTACCACACAAATCACCCCCCTCTTGTGTGGTATTGACGTTTGGAACATCACAGAGAATGTCATCATGGTCCTGTGAATGACATGGTACATAGTGTGAATTCAGCAAGGGTGTGTAATCTTGTATCGGTGCATCATGTGGTGATTTACACGGTGTTCATATATTGGGAGCAGGCCTGACGGGGAATTCCGGATGTTGGAATTGGGTTCTAAGCTTATTTGTTTGAATAAAAGAGAAAATCTTCAGATTTGCTCGAGCTAATATGCTCAACTGAGTTGTGGTAGCACGGGCAGGTGCACAAGGTGTTTAACTGTGATTTCAGACAACTCCAGCGCAGTTCTTAGCACGTTCGAGGATGAACGCATGTTTAAGTGGGAGAGGATGTAACGACCCGACCGGTCTCTTTGAGATCTAGCGCGTCGTTCAGCAGTTTGAGGCCATGAGCAACTTCATTTCAGGTATTATGACTTGTACGCATGGTCGAAATTGAATTCCGGTAAGTTAGGAGTTGATTTGGAAAGAGAATTCTCATTTCGGAAGCTTTAAGTTGAAAGAATTTCCTAAGATTGGATTTTTGAGTATACAACCTCGGAATCGGGATTCGAAGATTCCAGCAGGTTTGTATGATGATTTCGGACTTGGGCGTATGTCCGGATCGGGTTTTGGAAGACCCGGGAACGTTTCGGCATCTATTGTGGAAGTTAGCATTTTTGGAAGAATTTCATAAGTTTGGGTTGAAGTGCATTTCAGTGTTATCGATGTCCGTTTGGGATTCCGAGTCTGGGAAAAGCTCCGTATGGTGATTCTGGTGTAGGGAGTGTGATCGGAAGTGAATTCAGAGGTCCAGGGGTCATTTGGCTAAAGATGGAAATTTGAAGGTTTTTGAGAAGTTTGACCGGAAGTGGACTTTCTAATATCGGGGTTGGATTCCGATTCTGGAAGTTGGAGTAGGTCCGTAATATCGAATATGACTTGTGCGCAAAATGTCATAGGCTTCGGCATCGAATTTAGAAGTTCTAAAGTTCATAAAGTTCGAATTGGGGTGCGATTCATGATTTCGATGTTGTTTGATGTGATTTGAGGCCTCGAACAAGTTCGTAAGGTGTTATGAGACTAGTTGGTATGATTGGACGGGGTCCCGGGGGGCCCCGGGTGGTTAACGGATCGAACTTTGAATTTGAAGAAAACCTGAGGCAGCTGATATCTGGTGTAACCGCACCTGCGAGGTTGTGGCCGCAGAAGCGGCTTGAGAGTCGCAGGAGCAGAATGGGACAGCCTAGGGAAGGACCGCAGATGCGGCACCGCATCTGCGCAAGCGCACAAGCGAGCGAGCTGACCACAGAAGCGGAAGGAGACAGCAGAAGCGGTAGTGGGGGCCGCACCTGCGGGATCGCAGAAGCGGTCGAATGACCGCAGGTGCGGAAATGCTGGACGCAGTGAGTTCCTTAAAAATTGGGATTTGGCCCATTATCCTTCATTTTCTTCTTAGTTGGGCGATTTTGGAGCCTTTGAAGAGGGGGATTTCGTCACCAAACATGAGGTAAGTTGCTTCCACCCCTTGTGAGTTAAATACATGTATGGAAATTGGTAGAAACTTGGGGTTTGAGGGAAAACTTCGAAAATTGATATTTTTGGATTTTGACCACGATTTTGGACATGAAATTAAGAGTAAATTATATATTTGAGTTCGTGAGGTTATGGGTAAAATTTATCTTCGAATTTTGGAATCCGGGCACGTGGGCCCGAGGGCGATTTTGTCAACTTTTCGATCGGGGTTAGGAATTATTATAAATTGGATTATAATGAGTAGTTGATCTCATATTAATGGGTTTACATAATCATTGGCTAGTGTTGGAGCATTTTGCATCGATTTGAGTCTTCGGAAGGGCGTGGATTGCCGGTTATGGAACTTCGGAGCGAGGTGAGTCTCCTTTCTAACCTTGTAAGAGGGAATTGTCCCCTTAGGTGAATTAATTGAATATGTGCTGCTAATTGTGGGGGCTACGTACGTACGAGGTGACGAGAGTCCGTGCGTAGCTACTATTATGCTTATGTCCGGGTAGTCTAGGACCCAAAAAAAAGCATGCTTACTTGTAATAAATGCAACCTTGTTGACAAATTTAAAAACGCTTAAACATATCGAACGTGTAAATGAATTTCTAAAGACTAGATATCATTTCTCGACTTTTAAAAGAGAAACTTGCCATTTCCTGAATAGTTTCTCCTTGATGAATTATTGACTTTACTATTTGAATGTGTTTATCTATTGTGGAACGGGCCGAACGCCTCGGTAGATTAAATAGATGCATCTATGGTTCGTGCCATTCGACCCTCTGGCAGTGCACAGTTTATATATTGTTGGATCGGGCCATACGACCTCGGCATGATTTGCGCATGCTTGTATTGCTTGCCTTGAAATTTATTGAAGTTGATATTGCTTCTTCCCAGCTTGAGAATATATGTAAAAATGACGAAATAGGAAATTTGGAAATTTCGCATGAAAGAAAGAATTGTTTACCTGCTTCACTCTATTGAATTACAATCATGTTTATATAAATCTTCGATTTGTCATATTATTGATGTACCATTATTGGACCACTAGTAAGTGTCGAAGTCGACCTCTCGTCTCTACTTCTTCGAGATTAGGCGGGATACTTACTGAGTACACGTTGTTTTCGTACTCATGCTACACTTGTTGTGCATTTTTGTTGCACAGGCACATGCATCTCTAGCGGCCTAGTGGTCGTAGTAGCATGGTTGATACAGAGACTTAGGTGAGCTGCACCTCTCGAGACGACCCACAGCAAGCAGTCTCTTTCAGATTTCCATATTTACTTTCTGTCCTATTTGTATTCCGGGCAGTTGTTGTATTATATTGTTTCCTAGAGATAGCTCATGCACTTGTGACACCGGGTTCTGGGATGTCTATGGGATTATTCAGTATTTTGAAATTGTTAAAGATATTTGTATTCATTCAGTAGAACTTATTATTTATTGTTTAAATGTATAAAAGAAGTGATTTCGGAAATATTTAAAGCAAGAAATCTCTAGTTAAATAGTGTTGGCTTGCCTGACAGTGGTGTCCGGCGCCATCACGACCCTTAGTGGATTTTGGGTCGTGACATAGAATTCCTCCCCCAGACCAGATTTTTGTGTGCTTTAGTCCACGCTTTCTGCATGGGCCCCGAACCCGGACCCTGACTGCCCAAAATTTTGCTAGGCCATCGAAGATGACCTAAGGAACCATATTCACCGCCTTGCCATGACCGTTCCTCATTTTTGACATTTTATGACCATAAAACTGAATTCAACCCGATTCCCAGATTTTGTGTGCTATAGCCCACGCCTTCTCTATGTGCCTGGGCCCCTGGACACAGACCGCCTAAAATTTGCCTGTCAATAAAAAATGAACTAATAAACTATAGTCACCATCTCGCCATGACCGTTCCTCATTTTTTAGTGTTCAGGGCCACAAAACAAGAATTCAAGACAATTTTTAATTTTTCGTGTGCATCCCATGCCATGTTCATGAATTCGGGCAATGGGATCCGAATCTCCTAAAATTTTGTGCTTCCATCAGAAACTACCTAAGGAATAATAGTCAAGATTTTTTCATAACCAGTCATTTTTGGCATTTTAGGGCCGTAAACCAGGAATTCAGGATGATTTCCAATTTTTCAAACGCTTACGTCCACAAAAACTTCATGAATTCAGGCGACGGGCACTGCAACGCCTAAAATTTTGTGGGCCCATTAGAAATGACCTTATGAACAATAGTCATTGCTTCGACCTCGTTATTGGGGTTTTATGGCCATAAAATAGGAATTCTAGATGATTTCCAATTTTTCATGTGCTTATGTCCACGCCATCTTCATGAATTCAGGTAGCGGGCTCTGAATCGCATAAAATTTTGTGGGCCCATTAGAAACGACCTAATGAAAAATATTCATCGCTTCGCTATTGAAGTTTCTCATTTTTTGGCATTTTTTGGACCATAAAATGGGAATCCATGACCATTTCCAATTTTTCATGTGCTAATGTCCAGGCCATCTTCATGAATTCGAACGACAGACTCCGGTTTGCCTAAATTTTGTGAGCCCATCAAAAACGATCTAAGGAACAATTGTCATCATTTTTCATGTCCGTTCCTCATTTTTTGGCGTTTTAGGGCTATAAAAGAGAAACTTAAGACAATTTTAATTTTTCGTATGCTAATGTCCATGCCATCTTCATAAATTCGGGCGATGCGCTCCGAATTGCCCAAAATTTTGTGAGCTGAAGAACGACCTAATGAACAATATGTCAATGCTTAGTCATGGGTGTTTCTCATTTTTTGGTGTTTTAGGGTCATAAAATAGGAATTCAAGACGATATCTAATTTTCCGTGTGCTAATGTCCCTGCCAATCTTCATGAATTTGGGTGATAAGTTCCGAATCGCCTTAAAATGTATGGTCCCATAAGAATTGACCTAGTGAGAAATAGTCATTGCTTCGCCATAACTGTTCATAGTTTTTTGGTGTTTTGGGTGGCAAAACAAGAATTCAAGACAATTTCAAAATTTTCTTGTGCTAATATCCACTCCATCTTCATGAAATCGAGTGACGGGCTCCGAATCGCCTAAATTTCTTGGGCCCATAAAAAAGACCTAATAAATAATAGGCATTACTTCGTCATGATCGTTCCTCATTTTATGATATTTTAGGGCCATAAAATGAGAATTGAGGACCATTTTCAATTTTTCGTGTGCTAATGTCCATGTCATCTTCATGAATTCGGGCGATGGACTCCGAATCACCTAAATTTTTATGGACCCATTAAAAACGACCTAAGAAACAATATCCATTTCTTTTTCATGATCGTTCTTTATTTTTGGCATTTTAGGGCAATAAAAGAGAATTCTGGATGATTTCTAATTTTTCATGTGCTATTGTCCATGCCATCTTCATCAATTCGGGAGACGGGTTTCGAATCGCCTAAAATTTTGTGAGCCAAATAAGATTCGACCTAATGAACAATAGTCATTGTTTTGCCATGATTGTTCATCATTTTTAGGTGTTATAGGGCCATAAAATAGGAATTCAGGATGATATCCAATTTTTTGTGTGCATTAGTCCAGCCAATCCTAATGAATTCAGGCGACGGGCTCCGAATCGCCTAAAATATTATGGGCCCATCAGAATTGACCTGATTAATAATGATCATTGCTTTTTCATGACTGTTCCTTGTTTGTTGGTGTTTTAGTCGATAAAATAGGAATGTAGGACGATTACTGATTTTTGTGTGCTAATATCCGAGCTATCTTCATGAATTCGGGCTACGAGCTCTGAATCATCTAAAAGTTTGTGGGCCCATCAGAAATGACATAATTAATAATAACCATTTTTTGTTCCTGACCGTTCCCCATTTCTTGGCATTTTAGGGCCATAAAACAGGAATTCAGGATGTTTTTTAATTTTTTTTGTGCTAATGTTCATGCCATGTTCATGAATTCGGGCGACGGGCTCCGAATCGCCTAAAATTTTGTAGGCCCATCAGAAACTACCAAATGAACAATAGTCATTTCTTCACCATGATCTTTTCTCATTTCTTTTGATATTTTAGGGTCATAAAATAGGAACTTAGGACGACTTTCCATTTTTCGTGTGCCGATGTACACGCCATCTTCATGAATTCGGGAGATGGGTTCCGAGTCGTTAAAAATTTTATGGGCCCATAAGAAACGACCTAATGAGCAACAGTCATTGCATTTCCATGACCATTCCTCGTTTTTGATGTTTTAGGGCCATAAAATAGGAAGTCAGGACAGTTTCTAATTTTTTGTATGCTAATATCCAGACATCTTCATGAATTCGGGCGACGGGCTCCGAATCGCCTAAAATTTTTGTGGGCTATCAAGAAACGACATAATAAACAATAGTCATATTTTCGTACTTTGGGGTTCATTTTATGGCGTTTCGTGGTCATGCAACACGAATTTGTATCCACTTTTTTGTGTGTGTTTGCTGAATTTGTAGAATTTTTTTACGTACTCCGATTGGTCCGAGATTCCTTAGGTCCATAGAAAATTACCTAGTGACCAATACTCATCACTTCGCCATGACTATGCTTCTCGGCCTAGTGACTAATACGCATCGCTTCGCCATGAATTTCGGGTTCATTTTATGGCGTTTTGAGGTCATGCAATATGAATTTATGATTATGTCCCCTTTTTCGTGCGTATTAGTACATGCTGATTTTGTATAATTCTTTTGACGGACTCTGAATGGCCTTAAATTTTGTAGGCCCATAGGAAACGACCTAGTAACCAATACTCATCGCTTTGCCATGACTTTCGAGTTTATGTTTTCGTGTTTTTGGTTCATGCAACACAAAATTATGATTATATCCACTTTTTCGTGTGTACTAGTACATGGTGTAGAATTTTTTTGACAGACTATGATTGGCCTGAACTTTTATACGTTTAAAGAAAACAGACTAATCACAAATACTCATTGCTTTTTCATGACTTATCGGGTTTATTTTGTCGTGTTTTGTGGTATGAATTTGTGATTAAATTCACTTTTTTGTATGTATTAGTAAATACTGATTTTTGTATAGTTTTTTTGGCGGAGTCTGATTGACCTGCAATTTTATAGGTCCCTACATGGCCTAGTGACCAATACTCATTGCTTCGTCATGACTTTCGAATTTATCATTTGTGTTTTGAGGTCATGCAATACGAATTTTTTATGATATAAACTTTTTCATGTGTATTAGTACATGCTTATTTTAAAACTTTTTTGACAAATTCGATTGGCCTGAATTTTTGTAGGTCCATAGAAAATAACGCAGTGATTAACATCTCTTCGCAATTATTTCGGGTTCATTTTTACATTTCGTGGTCCTGCAATATGAATTTATGGTTATATCAATTTTTTGTGTGTATTAATACATACTGATTTTGTAGATTTTTTTACGGACGCTGATTGGTCTGAATTTTCGTAGGTCCATAAAATTGCCTAGTGACCAATATTCATTCTTCACTGTGATTCATTTTTAGGTGTTTTGGGGTCATTGACGAGCTTGAAACACACATTTAAATATGCTCGCTAGACGAATATAGTACATTATAATATCGTATCCACATGGATTGGAGTTAAACAATTATTATCGTAGTTTATAGCTAGATTGCTATTCAAGATGATCAACAATTGAGAATTATGTGATTCAAACCTAAAATTAACTAAGCACCTAAACTATTGACTAATGACAAACAACGAAAGTAGTAGGCAAATGAAGATATCAATTAGGAGAAAATAAGGTTGATAGGATAGGTGTAAGATAAATGTTTGGGATTTAACTCTAGATAATTCACTTCTAATGTTCAAGTGAGTCTCTCGAATTCACTTGGTTATTTGTTCAATTGTTTAGTAGAAACTGCTCTCTCGATTAAGTCTCAACCTCACAAGATAAACCAATTTTAAGCATGTGAAGAGATGCAAGAATTCGTAGTGGATTGGTCTTTAGGAGAACCTCTCTCGATTATTCTCCTAACTAGGTTCAATCAACAATTCAACTAGCCTCTTTCGATTACCAAGAAGAATTAAAGACTTCAACCAACAAAATATAAAGCAACAATATCACAAGTTATGCCTCTCTCAATTACATGAACTAGTGAATATAGAAGCAACGATTAAAACATCCAAAACGATTCAATACATAGAAACTAGAGTTAATTATCCACAAACAAGTATCAATACACCAAATCCATCAAATCCTAAAGAAGAATTACTCCATGGATATGGAGAAATTCATCACAATTAAGTTTAAGTCAAAGGAAAATATAAAACATCCAAACCCTTGTCTTGAGTGAGGATGAATGGTGAAATCCTTGTGCTCTTGCTTCTCCCTCTTTTCCTTAGCTTCCTTAGGTCT
This sequence comes from Nicotiana attenuata, assembly GCF_001879085.1. NCBI lineage: Eukaryota > Viridiplantae > Streptophyta > Magnoliopsida > Solanales > Solanaceae > Nicotiana > Nicotiana attenuata. Next base: position 96,688 of record NW_017672486.1, read on the forward strand.
AAATTATGTCCGAAGTTCCCAAAATACCATTTTTTTCATGCATATATACCAAGTAGGATCGGGCCCAAATAATTACACCTTCTCATATGCGAAAAAGAACACTTTTGCCGGACAGGACGTGCGCGGCCGCGCACCTGGAAGTGTGCCCGCGCACATGGCCACGCACTTTTCTGCCCCATATGCGCGGTCAGTGCGCGGCCGTGCACTTTTTACCCTGTATGAAAAAACGTAAAACATGAAAGTTGTAGCCCTTTGAATTAGCTTTCCTACAATATATTGTGGAGCCCAAACGGAGTTCTGAGCAAAAAGTTATGTGCATTTTACTGGACACTGCGCAGTATGCCTGCTCGATTCTTCGTTCATTCTAAACTATCATCCGTTGATCCCCGAACACGATCCCGGCTTAACTATTTTGGCTTTTACTCATACTTCAAAGCTCCAAATCACTTGAATTCATTCCATAACATCTACATAGCTCGGAATCACTCCTACAAGGCATAAAATACACAATTAGTGCAAAGCACTAGCGATTAAAGCTCAAACTCAACTAAAGTGCAGTAAATTGAAATGTAATAATTGGCTAAAACATAATATTATAGCCTACCATCAGTCATGCGACATAAATTTATGATCATATCAACGTGTATATTAGTACATGCTAATTTTATTTTTAGTCTTCTACCCTTTAGTATCTGTGTAATGGTTGAGTACTTACCACCCTATCACTTTGGTGGTAGTTAATTAAACCTACTAATATGTGATATAAGTCCATTACCGCAGCTATTTATTCTTTACAATTTATTTTTCAGATTTCACACGTTTCAATTACTTGTCGTAATACATATTTTCTTCCTCAACACATATACAAAGGAATTTTGTTGATAAACAGTTAGATAGGTGGGAAAAAGTCATTTAATTTTTTCTCGTCTCTGCTGGATTATTTTGAACGTCGTTTCCCGTGATCAATTTTAACTTCATTAATTGCATAACTTTTTATATGATGGTATTTGAGAAACACAAAATTTAAGAGAAAAATAAAGACAATTAATTCGTTAAATATATGTATGTGTGTGTGGATGTATATAGCACGTACAATTATTTTCTTGTCAATGCATAACGATAAGACTACAACATAGGAGGACTCTAACCTGTCCTAATTTTATGTTGAATTACATGAAGCACTTCATCCAAAATATGAAACTATTAAAGAGAAACCAAATTTATTTACTTATTTTTGGTTTTTTAGGTTTCAACAAAGCAATCTCTGAATAATGATGAATTAACCGGAAATAAAAAAACAGAATATGTCAAAGGGATCATCACAAAAATTTAAGATGGTTCAATCAATTGATTACCTTCACGAATTATGAGTCAATAGTATAGGAGTCCATAATCTTTTTTTTTTTTTTTCAAGAAAAGGAAGAGCAAAAATAGGGAAGACTTGCACTCTTGAATTATGATAAATCCAAAAGATGCCAAAAATGTTATATGAATGAATGATTTCGTTTTGGTAAAGTTTTCTCCAAGAGAGAGATTATATACACAGTCAAACCTTTCTATAACAGCTTCATATATTTCAATATTCTTTGATTGTTATAGTGAAGTGTTGTTATGGAAAACATATATTATAACAATATAAAAATTCGTTTTAGAAAAAATATGGCTTTTATAGTGAATGACTGTTATGTGAAGATGTTATAGAGAGGTCTTACTATATGCGCATGATGTAAAAAAAATTTGCCTAATTTGTCTTAATGATAGTTTTCTAACTAGCCATCCTAACAGCATAAATTTATTTTATGAAATTTTCTGAAAAGCTGTTTGAACTATATTTCTCTTTTAAATTATTAGGGGTCGTTTGGTAGGATCCATTATAGAAAATAATGCATGCATTAACTTTTAGAATTACTAATCCCTTGTTTGGTACACTTTATTAACGTATATATTAATAATGCAAGTATTAGTTATACAACTTATTTGGTAATTATCCTATGTATAACAACCATGGTATTAGCAATACCAATCCTATTAATGCATGCATTAGCATGGTCAAAGAAAAAATTATCCTTAAAGTCCCTGAAAGCTAAAGAATATGGAGGGCATTTTCGTAAGCAACTAATTTTCTTAAAAACTATGCAATGCATTTTAATTTTTAATACACCACACCAAATAATGGATAAGAAATAATTTCTGCATAACTAATGCTTGCATTACTAATCCCTGCATTACTAATATACCTTATTCAGCATTATACTTATATACCCTGCCAAAGTGGGAGTTTAGTGCACCGTATTTTTTGTGATCCTGTGATCTCTTCAACTTCTTTTTTAATGTTGAGAGCTGAATCCTGAAATGACTTACTGCAATAACTCAGTAAGTACTAAATTCTTGTGTATGAATTGCAAGATACCTCAAGTGAGTTACTGCTTGTATTGCCCTAGCCCAATAACTTCCCTCCAAGTAGACATTCGACAAATCCAACACCCGAATAAGTCTAATGCAATCAAGTAAAACGACATGATTTGTCCAACTCAGATCCCATTTATAGAGTTTTGGATGAGCAATAAACTCAAGAGACCTACCATGACATTGAGCAAATGATCCCACTTCACTCAACTCTGCCAACATTGGAATTTTATCCAATGAATATTCATGCTCCACCAACTGCTTGGCCAGATCGTCATGAACATACATACATACATAACCGAGGTTCCTTTGCACCTAAAGATTGGTCTGGATTATACGGGATTATGAGCTGCATATACTTTTCTTTTGCAAGTTTTCTCAAGCAAAACTCACGCACTACATCATGAAGAGTGCAGTACTTTATCTCACCATTATCCCTCCTTTTAGAAACCATTACAAGGCTTTTGCTCGCTAGATCATTCAAGAAATTTGTATATGCTTCCTCCAAGTTATCTGTGTCCGAATTCTGTACAAAATTTTCAGCTATCCACAACTTTAGTAAAATAGAAACTGGAAAATTGTAAAGAAGGCAAGCCTTTAAGTGATCTTCCAGATGGTCGTAACTTGATTCTATTATCTTCATGCTTTGCTCTTCTAAAAGCATGGGAACTTAAATCGTTCGCGACCTCAAGCCATAAAGAGGCTTGCCTTTTTCTCTGCAATAGTTCCAGCAATCAAGACGATCACAAGTGGTAATCCTTTGCAGCTTTTGGCGACTCGTTGTCCTGCTCTGAGTAGCTCGATCGGGGGGACAGATCTCTCCTTGAAATACTTTCTTCCGAAGTAATTCCCAACTCTCATCCACCGTGAGAAATCTAAGAAAATATGGATTACTATGGTGCTTAAGCTGCCAACCTACTTCTTCATTTCGAGTTGTTACTAGTATTCTGCTTCCATTTTCATCCTGTGGGAAAGATAATCGAAAATCTTCCCATGCCTTAACTTCCCATACATCATCTAATACAATGAGGTATCTCTTGCGCATTAGACTCTTGCGCAACTTGTCAGGCATGTCTTCATCTTTGATATCATCCAAATTGCCTATAACTTGTTTAAGAATCTCCGAGAACACCTTCATCAAACTATATTCCTTAGATATAGAGCACCATGCTCGGACGTCAAAGTGTCTATTATCAATAAAATGATTGAACACCTTTCTAGTCAAAGTTGTTTTGCCTAATCCAGGCATTCCAACAATCGAGACGACGTCTAGTTCCTTTGTTCCTCCAGTCAATTGTTGAATTATACTATGTGCATCATCCTCAAAACCAACTACTTCCTCATCAATTGATGGAAAACAACGTTGGGTGGAAGCCGTTGCATGAGCAGTTCTTTCAACGTTATCCATGTCAATTAGCTCGGTCTGTTTACAGCTGTTGGAAGTAAATATAACAATGTTAGAACTGATTGCTCCCTTAGATTTAGATAGATTGCCAATCCTTGACCTCTAACTTGAATTTTGGTTCAAGTTAACATTCCAAATATGCATCTTTGTCCCGCAACTTTCAATCAACATCATTTAACTATGTTAATAATATTAGACTCAATAGTAGGAGTACTCAGTAACACAGTTTCTCCATACAAATTCATATTATTCAGGACAAAAATAGAAAGAGAATCTAAGAAAACCAATCTACCCTAATGCAAGTAGTAATAGCTACTCCCACGTCTCGAAACCGTGACCTATTAGGTCTGACAACTGTACCGTTGCTCCAAGGGCTAATTTATATATAGACAGCAAAAACCAAAAAAAGAAAATTCTAATTACCTTCAATTACGAGAGTGGCATTTATGCCTTCCGGAGGATGCCCTTTGGCCTATGCAATGCACCCGCCACATTCCAAAGGTGCATGATGGCCATATTCACTGACATGGTGGAGGACATAATGGAGATATTCATGGACGATTTCTCAGTGGTGGGAAACTCGTTTGATGAGTGCCTTGTAAATCTGACTCGTGTGCTGAGACGGTGTATTGAGACTAACTTGGTTCTTAATTGGGAGAAGTGCCATTTCATGGTACAAGAGGGCATAGTCTTGGGGCACCGGATGTCAAGTAAGGGAATTGAGGTGGATCGCGCGAAAGTTGACGTGATAGCGAAGTTTCCACCTCCAACTTCAGTCAAAGCAATCAGGAGCTTCCTCGGGCATGCCGGTTTCTATCGAAGATTCATAAGAGACTTCTCCAAAATTGCCAACCCTCTCTGTAAGTTGTTAGAAAAAAATCACCCCTTCTTGTTTTCTCATGATTGCAGGGTAGCATTCGAGGAGCTAAAAAAGAGGCTGGTCACAGCACCAATCATTGTTGCCCCCGACTGGGAGCAGCCATTTGAACTCATGTGTGATGCTAGTGACTACGTAGTGGGGGCAGTGCTGGGACAGCGGAGAGACAAATTAATGCATCCAATCTACTATGCAAGTAGAACGCTGAGTGGAGCCCAGCTGAATTACACTGTGACAGAGAAGAAGATGTTGGCGGTGGTGTTTGCTTTCGATAAATTCAGATCATACCTGATCGGTTCAAAGGTAATTGTATACACTGACCATGCAGCTCTCAGGTACTTGATTGAGAAGAAAGAATCTAAACCGCGCCTAATTCGTTGGGTGCTGTTACTCCAAGAGTTTGACCTCGAAATTTGTGACCGTAAGGGCACAGAAAACCAAGTCGCTGATCATCTTTCACGACTTGAGGGAGCTGAAAATTCAACTGAGGTTGAGGACATTCTGGAAACCTTTCCAGACGAGCAACTGCTCGCGGCCAATCTTGAGGAAGTGCCATGGTATGCAGACTTTGCAAACTACCTGGCATGTGGCATAGTTCCTTATGATCTATCCTCAGTACAAAAGAAAATTTTTTATCGTGACTGCCGCGTGTACTATTGGGATGAACCTTACCTGTTTCGAATATGTGTTGATAATATGATCCGGAGGTGTGTCCCCGAGATAGAACAATCTTCTGTTTTGCAGGCATGTCATGCATCAGCATATGGAGGGCATTTCGGAGGAGTTAGGACAGCTACGAAAGTGCTAGAGGCCGGTTTCTTTTGGCCAACAGTGTTCAAAGATGCGCACCAATGGGTGAAGGGCTGCAATAAATGTCAGCGAACTGGGAACATTTCCCGGCGCCATGAGATGCCCATGAACCCTATTCAAGAGGTGGAAGTGGTTGATGTCTGGGGGATTGACTTCATGGGACCCTTCGTTAGCTCCTTTGGCAATAAGTACATACTTGTTGCTGTAGATTATGTGTCCAAATGGGTAGAAGCTGCTGCATTTCCCACTAATGATGCAAGAGTAGTGGTGGGGTTTTTGAAGAAGAACATATCAACCCGTTTTGGGACACCGAGAGCCATAATCAGTGACGGAGGCACCCACTTCTGTAATCGAGCTTTTGAGAAGCAGCTCGCAAAGTATGATGTCGTCACAGGGTGGCAACACCGTATCATCCGCAGACAAGTGGCCAGGTGGAAGTGTCTAATAGAGAGATAAAGAGTGTATTGACAAAAACAGTAAACGCCACAAGAACTGATTGGGCGAAGAAGCTAGATGATGCACTCTGGGCTTATAGAACTGCTTTTAAAACACCAATTGGTATGTCACCATACAAGTTGGTATTTGGGAAGGCTTGCCACTTGCCAGTGGAACTTGAACACAAAGCTTGGTGGGCACTGAAACAACTGAACCTAGACATTGAGGCTGCGGGCACAACAAGAATCATTGAATTGCATGAGCTCCACGAGTTCAGACATCTTGCTTTTGAGAGCACAAGGTTGTACAAAGAGAGAATGAAGAGGTTGCATGACCAGAACATTGTTGAGCGACATTTCAAACCCGGGGACATGGTATTGCTCTACAACTCAAGATTACGGTTGTTCCCCGGTAAGCTTAAGTCACGATGGTCTGGTCCATTTCGAGTGGTCGAAGTATTCCCCTCAGGAGCTGTGGAAATTGCCTCGGAGAAAGACTCGCACACATTTAGAGTCAATGGGCAGCGTTTGAAGCTATATGTAGGTATGAGTGAACCAAAAGAAGTGACTGAGATCCAACTGATGGAACCTCAGAGGTCGAGCGAGCCTTAAATGCGCTTGTTTGTGTCGTGCCGCGAAGTTAAATCAGGCGCTGCGTGGGAGGCAACCCACGAATGTTGTTGGTAGTGTGTTCTTGTAACTTCATAAAAAAATAAAAAAAAAAGAGCGCCAGCACCGCGACCGCGGTAGGACCGCGGTGAGAGGCGAGGATTCTGCCTCAGAACTGGGCAGTCCACCTCGACCGCGGTGAACGAAGAGTATACTGCCTCGTGACATTTAACCCACCGCGGCCGCGGTGGGACCGTGGTCGATCGCAGTGGGTACCAGGTATTTTTTTTATTATTTTATATTTTTTTTCCTTTTTCTTTCTTTTTCTTCTTCTTTTCATTTTATAACCCCCTCTACTAACACCCCGATTCCCCTCTTCTATTTCTCCATCTCTCTCTCTCTAAACCTTAACTCTCCCAATTTCTCTCTTCTTCTTCTTCTTCACTCACCCCAACTCCCCCATCTCCATTCCTCCCACCCCTTCTTCCATTAAGGTATGTTACTCCTTTCTCCCCTCTCTTTTCTTTTTGTATTTTGTTGTAGTTTATGCTAGTTTAATGTTGTAATGGTGTAGTAATTGTTACTAGATTTTTGTTAGTTTCTTCTTGTTTTGCTTGTGAATTTCATTTTTGAGAATGATTGGTGAAGGGGCGGTATGTTTCTTGTTATGGTGAAAAGGTGTTTGTTGGTGGGTGATTGAATGAAATATTGTGGGGTGTGATGGTGTAGTGGTATATTGTATTTGTGGAGGATTTGATGTCACATTATGGGCTATATGTATGCAGATTTTGTCTTGCCCACAACGTATTTGGGAAATTGCCCCAATGGAGTTATAAGGGCTAATATGACATGGTTGTGGTGAAGTCTGAGTAACCACCCATAGTCACACATTTCACCCACTCACTAATAGGCGTTTCTCTGTTTGACAGGTAATATGAGCTCATCGAGGAAGAGACGCCACACCGGATCCTCCGCTAGTGGACCGGGAAGCTCCTCGCGAGCTAGGGGGCAAGCCAGTGCACCACAGTTTGACAGCACTAGGTTTGTCTCCAAACCGGTGGAGGATCGGTACAATGCCAAGGCCGCTAAGAAATTGCTACATGAGGTACATATTGACAGACAAGCCTTAGAGGTGGAATGCCCGAATATCTTCAATGAGTTGAGGAGGTGTTAGCTGGACATCTTCTTCGAGGTACCGGAGGAGGCCAATGATCGATTAGTTAGGGAGTTCTATGCTAACTGCCCGGAACATGAGAATGGGGTTGTTACTGTGTGAAATACCCGGGTAGATGCTTCCATCGAGACCATCCGTAGGGTTTACCGGCTGCCAGTGTACAGGGGAGAGTCTGATGATTATCGTACTTTTAGCTCAACACGTGCCTTGTGGCCAACTCTTCTGGAGACTATTTGTGTGCCAGACAGGGAACATATGTGGATAAAGCCCAGGATCACACTTAACTCCCAGTATCTCACTTGGGAGGCTAAGTGTTGGCTCACCATTATCAACAGTCAGTTGTTGCCCTCCATCAACACGACCGATGTCAATCTACCACAGGCGTCAGCAATCTACTGTTTCATGGCCCACAGGGATTTTGATGTGGCCAGGCTCCTCCATGACGGGATGCTCATTAGATCACCTGAGTTGCTCAAGGGCTTCTACTTCCCTTCTCTAGTTACCAGGCTGTGTCGTCTTGCTAGAGTCCCTGAAGACCCTAGAGTTGATGGGAAATTACCACTGAAAGCCCCGTTCTTGGCAAGAAATTGGGATGGAGCCAGTGGTGAATGTTGATGACTCAGATGATGAATCTGATGATGATGATGCTGCGGCAGCTGAGGTCCCACCACCTCCGAGAGTGGAAGAGGCAGGCCCATCACAGCCACGCCGGAGCACCCGCATGACAGCTTTGGAGCAGGAGATGGCTGGGTTGCGTACCTCAGTCACTGATTTGGGTGCCTGTGTAGATGCGGTGGCTGACTGACAGGTTAAGTCGGAAAAGAAGTTCTTAGGCAGGCTGAGAGCTCTGGGTCGTGCTTGCAATGTGAACCCAGACACCGTCTCCGATCAGGAGTGATCTTTCAGGGAAGCTCCTTTACCTCACTGTTCTTTAAACTTTTAAGCCATGAGGACATGTCTACATTTTAAGTGTGGGGTGGGGGATACTTCCATGTATGTATGTAATTGTACAAATTGATTGTTTGATGTTTCTTTGGTTTGCTGTGATTGTTTTTGGGTGTTTTGACTAATAGTTTTCTTAGGTAAGTTTAAAGTAGGTAAGTGACTTGTCCCGACGACGGATCTCTTTCGGCTGGGTTCTTGAGGGACTAAGTCGAGAGAAAAAAAAATGGAATATGGAGACTCTTCCTGATGACGGATCCTTTAGACAATTTTCTTGAGGGAAGTTAGTCTAGAGAAAATACCAAAAAGTATTTTTTTTATTTTTCTTTCATTTTTAGGTAGTGTAGTAACTCCCCCTTGGTTTTTCTTTGGGCCACGGTTCTTTTCCAAGGGTTTAGCTTGAACCGGATGTAGGTAGTTTTTGTTCATTTTGTTTCTTTTTAGTTTCTAGATTAGGATTAATGGGCTACGAGCTACAATCGAAGGAAAAACCCTTAGCGGGGATACACCTGAACACAATAGACACTAGGGTGTAACACTTAGTCTCAATGGTTGAATCGTGCTAAAGTACCTTAAAATGNCTTTGCCCCAGTAGCTCGACTGGAATCTATTCGAATTCTTTTGGCATATGCATCCTTTAAAGGATTCAAGTTATTTCAGATGGATGTTAAAAGTGCCTTTTTAAATGGTTTCAATTGAAGAGGAAGTATATGTGAAGCAACCCCCTGGTTTTGTAGACTCAAAGTTTCCATATCACATGTATAAGCTAACTAAAGCACTGTACTGGTTGAAGCAAGCTCCACGAGCATGGTACGAAAGATTAAGCTCCTTTCTTATTGATCATGGGTTTACAAGAGGTAAAGTAGATACTACTCTATTTATTAAAAGATCATTAGAAGGTAATCTCATTATTCAAATTTATGTTGATGATATTATATTGGTAGTACTAATCCTCTTATGTGCAAGGAATTTTCCAATCTTATGCAAAGGGAGTTCGAAATGAGCATGATGGGAGAACAAACGTTCTTCCTTGGACTCTAAATTCAACTATATGAAGAAGGAACTTTCATATGTCAGACTAAATACACAAAGGAGTTGATCCAAAAATTCGAGAATTTAAAAGGACTTATCTCTAAGCCCGTGGCTCGGAGAATAATTTAGCGGTTAGGATAGGAATATACCTAACAGTCTACTCAATAGAATATTGTATTATATTCATTCATGATAGATTCAATACCATAGGAATATAGAATTGATATATTGTGAATATTAGGGGTGTACAAAGGAAACCGACAAACCGCACCAACAAATATAAAAGCATTCACCGCTAAAGTCACTATATATTAGAAAGCTATATCCTAAAAATAAGAAGAAATATTTATACATTAATATCCTAGTATTAGGTTTAACGGTTATTTTGGTATATACTATATTTTGTTAAGGGCATTTTTGGTAAGAAGAAAAGTCAAAACTGCTTCTGCTTCTGCTTTTGAGAAGAAGCTACTTTTTTCTGTTTCTCAGAAACTGCTTCTGCTTCTTCCCAAAAGCACTTTTTTTCCTCAAAAAAGCTTGGCCAAACACCTCAAATTAGGAAAAAGAAGTGCTTTTGGGAAAAAAAGCACTTTTGGCCTCTTGAGAAGCTTGGCCAAACAGGCTATTAATAACCCGACACAATTGGTTTGGTTTGGTAATTATAAAATTCGAACTAACCCGACCTATGTACACCCCTAGTGAATATGCAGATAATATTATGGGAACATGCTATTGATACAAACAATCCAGTCAACTAGCAACCAAGATAGTTCAGATTAACAGGTGTAATTATAGCTTAATAAAGTTGATAAAACAACTACTACCCTGAAATTCTCATCTCTATTGATTAAAACCCAACTGCAATCACTTGCGTTCTTGTTAGTTTAGTTAATTATTCATTTAATTTCAGCAACAATAGTTCAGTGAAAAAACCATCTCTTTTGATCACCTTGAATAGATATTTGATTCTAGTTGCTTAGTTAAACACTTGAACTAAGCCTTTTGTAGATTCGACATTCGACTTTTAAATCACTTTATTACTTGATGATCACGTATCCTTGCATGTACTTGGAGAACCAACGAGCAACAACAACAACAACAACAATATTGATGAAAACTCCTCTTCCTTCAAGCCTAAACAACATTGGAATAACAACAACAACAACAACAACAAGCCGAGTAATTTCCTAACCGATGATTTGGTATAGAATATTGGAATCTTATCCAGAATCCTAACCGATGAGTTGGTATACTGTGCCAATTGTTTGAGAAGAACTTCATGAATATTTATGCATAACCGAGGTTCCTTTGCACCTAAAAGATTGTGTGCAGAAACTTTTCTGTTGTAAGTTTTCTCAAGCAAAACTCACGCAATACATCATGAAGAATGCAGTATTTTATCTCACCGTTGTATTCTCTCCTTTTAGAAACCATTACTAGGCTTCTGTTCACTAGATCAATCACTCAATACTATGTAGTATCTTTTTTCTTTTTTGAAATGAAATGACAGAGGGGAGGTTTTGTGAAAAGATGTCAATTTATTTGAGAATGTAATGCTTGCACATGAGAACAACAACAACAACAGCAACCACCCAGTATAATCCCATAAGTAGGGTCTGGGGAGGGTAGGATGTATGCAGCCTTACCCCTACCCTGGAAGAGTAGAGAGACTGTTTCCGATAGACCCTCGGCTAAAGAAGGCGAGAGAAGCCCTGATAGCAAGTAATGGCAAGACAAATAATTAGAAAACTAAATCGAAGATAGCAACGGAGAATATGAAAGGGGTACCATCAATAACAGGTAATAGCAAGATAACATATGTAGAAAACTAATTCCAAGGCAGCAAACGAGTATATGAACGAAGTACTGCTAGCAAACTACAGAATTACCGATGGCAAGTAACAACGGAACGAGACATGCGAATGCTTGCACATGAGAATGGAGATCAAACGATGCATATGATATGTCAATGAAAAACATAGAGATGTGACTTTGAAGTTAGATGTGGAAAAAGTGTATGATCACTTACATTTTTGAAAATTTGTGATCAATTACAATTTCCACTATGCTGAATTTTACTAAGACACTAGTCTATTCTCCATTTCATTAACAGGTATCTTAGCTTGAACCAAATCCACATGAATAACTGTGCTCAAGGAGTCTGAATAACCCTACTTCAAGACATGAACTTGGAGACTGTCACATCCTGCCATCTCTTCTACTTCTTTTTTAATGTTCAGAGCTGAATCCGTAAGATACTTGCTGCAGCGGATCAATTTAATCAACTTCAGTGTTGGAATATCCACAAAGCTAGAAGGAAGATCATGAAGTGCGCAACTACGTATGACAAGTTTCTCAAGTATGGGGAAGGATTCCTCTGAACAGCGCCATTCTGTCATAGCAACAAACTCTAATTTCAAGACTTTGAGTGCTTGGAAATTGAAATCACTGACATCCCAACATCTTCTATATTCGACATCTTGGAAATCTACACTACATAGTTCAAGTCTCTCAAGGTTTCGCAGTCTTGCAATATTTGAAACAAGTTTTTCTGTTATGTTGATGCAATGCAGGAACAAATCCTTTAGATTTGAAGGGAAGACAATACAGCTGCCACATTCAATCGATTTGTACCTTGATTTCCAGCTTGACAAACCTACTTCGAGAGATTGAAGTGGTAGTTCTTCAAGATTAGGCATATGAAGTTCCGGTGCAGGTACATTTTCAACTTCAGGTTCAACAAAAAAGAGCTTGAGTTCTTCAATATTTGGAAACCTCCACCAGAACTCTGGTGTAATATCAGCCAAGTATACAAAGCACCTCCCAAAAGTCTTCAATTTTGGTAACACAATTTCTGAAGATTCGCTGAAAATTGCTCGATCATTGTCTTCCCACGTGAAGGAAAAGTTTGCTATATAACATGCCTGAGTTTCTGCATTTTCCAGAAAGTAGGTGATGTCTCAAAATGTTGCGATAGTGTTACATTTTTTGGCACCACTCGCAAAGTTTGTAGATCGAGTAGGTGTGATACCCACCGAAAATCAAATTCTTTGGTAAAAATTGCAAGATACCTCAAGTAAGGTACTGCTTGCATTGCCATATCCCAAGAACTTTCCAAGTAGATATCCAACAAATTTAACACCCGAATAAGTCTAAATATGGTCCCATGGACAGAATGTTGGATGAGCAATAAACTCGACAGATCTTTGATATCGAGCCAAAGACTTCGCTCCGTTCAAGCCTGCCAACAATGGAATCTTATCCAATGAATATTCATACTGCACCAATTGTTTGACAAGATCGTCATGGACATACATGCATAACCGAGGTTCCTTTGCATCTAAAGGTTGGTATTGATCGAACAGGACTATGTGCTGCATAAACTTTTCTTTTGTAAGTTCTCTCAAGCAAAACTCACGCACTACATCATGAACAGTGCAATACTTTATCTCACCGTCATCTCTCCTTTTAGTAACCATTACTAGGCTTCTGTTCACTAGATCATTCAAGAAATTTTAGAAGCTTCATCCATACATTTCTCTGTGTCTATGTTCTGTACAAAGCTTTCAGCTATCCATAATTTTAACAAGTCGGACACTGGAAATTTGTAGTCTTCTGGAAACAATCCCATGTAAAGAAGGCAAGCCTTTAAATGGTCTTCCAAATGGTCGTAGCTTGATTCTATTATCTTCATGCTTTGCTCTTCTAAAACATGGGAACTTAAATCGTTTGCGATCTCAAGCCACAAAGAGGCTTGCCTTTTCTCTGCAATAATTCCAGCAATTAAGACGATCACAAGTGCTAACCCCTTACAGTTTTTGGCAACTCCTAATCCTGCTTCGAGTAGCTCTGGGGGACAGATCTCTTCTCGAAATATTTTCTTCCGAAGTAATTCCCAACTCTCATCCACGTGAGAAATCTAAGAGAATATGGATTACTATGTTGCTTAAGCTGCCTAGCCACCTCTTCATCTCTAGTTGTCACCAGTATTCTGCTTCCATTTTCATCCTGTGGGAAAGATAATCGCAACTCTTCCCATGCCTTAACTTCCCATATATCATCTAATACAATAAGATATCTCTTGCGCATTATACTTGTATTGGGTGATACCCTTTTGCTTGAGCCCGACCGGGTTGGATCCGGTCCGGAGCAAGTCGGGGCCATCGAACCCGACCTGGATGCAAGGTAGAACGACGGCCACGTCTACAACCGAGGTCGAGTCATTTCGAGACCGTTACAGAGCTCGAAAGGAATCACCACCGGATGGAGAAACACACAAGGTCGGAAGCCGGGCTCGTAACGGATAACCAAGCTTCGCCGGATATCTCGCCCAAACGTGATTTTCTCAACCACTTCAGGCCATTAAGGCGTAATTACAGGGATCCACGATGTAATCAATTTACCTACCTTATTTTTACCCTTAGTCAGAATGTATAAATGGGTATCTCTCTAAATTCTTGTGGATCATCAAGCACAATTGTTCTAAGCAATATTATGTTCTGCAATTATTTACTTTAACAGCAATTGTTGAGTCTTTATCTTTATTTTCCTTAACCTAAAAACCTTTTGTATCTTTTAGTTCACGGATCCTTAAAACCCCATATAAATTCAATTGTTATCCGGATTCGAGGGTAAACAGTTTGGCGCCCACCGTGGGGCTAAGGATATTGGTGAGCTCTTTGATACTCTTTCTTGACGCATCACAATACACTGGTTCTTTGCAAAAGAGTCCATCTTACATTNGTGCATAACTCGGGAGAGAGTGTATATTTAGGTCAATTGTTGAACAACACCACTCCCAAAGTATAAGAGGGATCTATAACTGCGGGTTTAAAGGCGGGATTAGGGATAACGAAGCCTTGGGTGCAATCTAAAGTGAGCTGTAATAAACAAAGCCAGCTAGCGTATCTCGGGAGAGTGCGTCTAGTAAATTATCGTAATTACTCGGGAGAGATTTACGGTAAGAGGAGCGCTCATGATTGATAGAGATGATTTGGTGATTCTATGTGAAGCATAAACGGAAGGGATTTCATCAATAGGGGAAATCATAACCTTAGAACTTTCTCTTAATTTTTTGCAACTCAATCTTAGTTAGTTTTCAGCTGTTTATTTACATTCATTCCTAGTTAGTAGAAATACCATCAATTGTTATTTACAACGTTTGGGAAGTTGACTCCGTAGAGTTTAGTAAATCCAACGAAAGTAATTGATAGGTTAATTCCTGGTGGGTTCGACTCTGGGCTAAATACTCAGATTATATTTGCAACGTCCGCGTGTCTTGTTTATAAGGCATAGTTGGGCGTGATCACTACGCGTTTGGTAAAATTAAAATTGCTTATAAGTTAAGTGCTTATAAGCCAAAAATAAGCCAAAAGCCATAAGTTGGTCTCCCCCAGCTTATCAAATTTCAGCTTATAAGTAGTTTAAGTTTGACCAAAATATTTACTATTCTATCCCTAAAATACTTCTTTTTAAAACAAAACTCTTCGTATACCCACTTCTTCAGCTGCATATTATTAATTTCAGCACTTTTATCCAAACACGTAACTACTTATTTTTTAAATCAGTTTCAGCACTTAAAAGTGCTTTTCAGCACCTAGTGCTTATCAGCTACTCTAAATCAGCTATGCCAAACGGGCTCTATATAGAATAACTTTACTAAAGTTATGACTCACTTTAATAATTCAGTAATAAACTTTTGAGCTGGACTCAATTAGGTAACAGTCCATTCCACGGTATAAAAAGGAGAGTTAAAGCAGGTCTTTTTTTATTTACATCTGCATTAAAGTTTGATTAATTCAGATTCGCACAAAAAAAATTCATATTAAAGGATAAAACGCTTCATAACAAGAGGGAGCTTTGTTAGATACTGGTTGTCCTGCTTTCAAACTAAAGGTGTTAATCGGACCGGGCTGGCTCATTAACGAGTTGTTTCGACCCGGTACAGCCCTGCCCGATAAAAAGTGGGAGGGGATGGGTTTTACAAACATTCATATGATTTGTAACATGATTATGAGTAGCTAAATATTCTAGTTATAGGGTTGTGGTTGACATGAATATTGATGTTTGTTGATTACATTCTTATATATACGAATTATCATTTTAGGTTGTTTCTCTACTTCTAGTTCTAACTTGTGAATTATTACGGCAACCGATTCACCCTACTATCTCTTGGCAAAATCGTGTATAGATTAGTGTAGAATTTAAAAGGACTTATCTCTAAGCCCGTGGCTCGGAGAATAATTTAGCGGTTAGGATAGGAATATACCTAACAGTCTACTCAATAGAATATTGTATTATATTCATTCATGATAGATTCAATACCATAGGAATATAGAATTGATATATTGTGAATATTAGGGGTGTACAAAGGAAACCGACAAACCGCACCAACAAATATAAAAGCATTCACCGCTAAAGTCACTATATATTAGAAAGCTATATCCTAAAAATAAGAAGAAATATTTATACATTAATATCCTAGTATTAGGTTTAACGGTTATTTTGGTATATACTATATTTTGTTAAGGGCATTTTTGGTAAGAAGAAAAGTCAAAACTGCTTCTGCTTCTGCTTTTGAGAAGAAGCTACTTTTTTCTGTTTCTCAGAAACTGCTTCTGCTTCTTCCCAAAAGCACTTTTTTTCCTCAAAAAAGCTTGGCCAAACACCTCAAATTAGGAAAAAGAAGTGCTTTTGGGAAAAAAAGCACTTTTGGCCTCTTGAGAAGCTTGGCCAAACAGGCTATTAATAACCCGACACAATTGGTTTGGTTTGGTAATTATAAAATTCGAACTAACCCGACCTATGTACACCCCTAGTGAATATGCAGATAATATTATGGGAACATGCTATTGATACAAACAATCCAGTCAACTAGCAACCAAGATAGTTCAGATTAACAGGTGTAATTATAGCTTAATAAAGTTGATAAAACAACTACTACCCTGAAATTCTCATCTCTATTGATTAAAACCCAACTGCAATCACTTGCGTTCTTGTTAGTTTAGTTAATTATTCATTTAATTTCAGCAACAATAGTTCAGTGAAAAAACCATCTCTTTTGATCACCTTGAATAGATATTTGATTCTAGTTGCTTAGTTAAACACTTGAACTAAGCCTTTTGTAGATTCGACATTCGACTTTTAAATCACTTTATTACTTGATGATCACGTATCCTTGCATGTACTTGGAGAACCAACGAGCAACAACAACAACAACAACAATATTGATGAAAACTCCTCTTCCTTCAAGCCTAAACAACATTGGAATAACAACAACAACAACAACAACAAGCCGAGTAATTTCCTAACCGATGATTTGGTATAGAATATTGGAATCTTATCCAGAATCCTAACCGATGAGTTGGTATACTGTGCCAATTGTTTGAGAAGAACTTCATGAATATTTATGCATAACCGAGGTTCCTTTGCACCTAAAAGATTGTGTGCAGAAACTTTTCTGTTGTAAGTTTTCTCAAGCAAAACTCACGCAATACATCATGAAGAATGCAGTATTTTATCTCACCGTTGTATTCTCTCCTTTTAGAAACCATTACTAGGCTTCTGTTNGTTTGGGTCACCGCTGCACAAGAAAAGGGGGTTTTCAGGAAGAAGTTGAGGAAAACACGCTTTAAAAGATGAACAGTGAGAAAATACTTACGTTTGAGGTTCCACCTCTCCGGAAATGGCATGCAATCGGCCGGAATCAGGTCGGACGTCCTGATCCGGACAAACCTGCTCATCCAGCCTCGATCTTTGTCTTCATCGATGCTGGAGAATGGGGGTTTGCTAGCCCGGCGGGCCAGTTTTATTAATCCCCCTCGAAATATTCGGGGGCTGTATAGTCGAAGAAGATGGTCGAGGGTAAAGGGGAAATCGCCCTCGACTCTCTCAACAAAAAACCGAAAGAGATATACGATCCGCCACATCGAGGGGTGGATCTGACCTAAGGTCACCTCGTACCGCCGGCAGAACTCCACTATGATGGGTTCTAAGGGGCCTAAGGTGAAGGGATATGTATATACGCTAAGATATCCCTCGACGTGAGTCATAATCGACTCGTCACGGGAAGGGGCGACCAGGTCTTTCCCTTCCCATCTACATTCAGCCCTCACCCGGTCTAGGCAACCGGGAGTGATTAGACTAATGTACTCCGATGCCGGTTCGCCGCGGCCCGGGACCGATGATGGGTTTTCAACCTGGAAGTCGGCAGATACCGAGCAACCAGTCGGTGTGAATGCTTTCAATGGGGGTTCTGGTGCATGTTCATCAGATCTAGCGGGGCTCGCGGCCGAGCTTGGTCTAGAAGGAACACTTTGTGAAGTTTTCGCCATTTCTTAAAGCTTTACGAAGAGACGAAAAGAAAATACAACCAATGCAGAATTTGAGAAAGATAGGAAATGTTGAACCTGGAAGGGTCGTTTATACTTTTTTCATGAGGCGGTGGCACGAATCGCGAAGCCACAAACACGAAGCGACAGATAATTAAGAGAAGCATTAAATGCCTGCAGCAGGCGTGGTCAGAGCACTCGATGGCTTTCTCACCTGGCGTATGGCCATACGTCACGGGCATCACGTCACCGGTCATATCGTTTATTATCATTACTCTCTAATAAACGAGGGGACTATCTGTATTGGGTGATACCCTTTTGCTTGAGCCCGACCGGGTTGGATCCGGTCCGGAGCAAGTCGGGGCCATCGAACCCGACCTGGATGCAAGGTAGAACGACGGCCACGTCTACAACCGAGGTCGAGTCATTTCGAGACCGTTACAGAGCTCGAAAGGAATCACCACCGGATGGAGAAACACACAAGGTCGGAAGCCGGGCTCGTAACGGATAACCAAGCTTCGCCGGATATCTCGCCCAAACGTGATTTTCTCAACCACTTCAGGCCATTAAGGCGTAATTACAGGGATCCACGATGTAATCAATTTACCTACCTTATTTTTACCCTTAGTCAGAATGTATAAATGGGTATCTCTCTAAATTCTTGTGGATCATCAAGCACAATTGTTCTAAGCAATATTATGTTCTGCAATTATTTACTTTAACAGCAATTGTTGAGTCTTTATCTTTATTTTCCTTAACCTAAAAACCTTTTGTATCTTTTAGTTCACGGATCCTTAAAACCCCATATAAATTCAATTGTTATCCGGATTCGAGGGTAAACAATACTCTTGCGCAACTTGTCAGGCATGTCTTCATCTCTGATACCATCTGTATCGCCTATAGCTTGTTTAAGAATCTCAGAGAACACCTTCCTCAAACTATAGTCTTTGGAAATAGAGCACCATGCTCGAACGTCAAAGTGTTTACTATCAATAAAATGATTGAACACCTTTCTAGCCAAAGTTGTTTTGCCTAATCCAGGCATTCCAACAATCGAGACAACGTCTAGTTCCTTTGTTCCTCCGGTCAGTTGTTGAATTATATGTTCTGCATCATCCTCAAAACCAACAGGTTCCTCATCAATCGATGGATGACTACGTTGGATGGAAGCCATTGCATGAGCAGGAGTTCTTTGACTAGTCGGAACGTTCTCCATGTCAGTTAGCTCGGTCTTAATTATACTGCTGTTGGGAAGTAAATATAACTATCTTAGAACTGATTGCTCGTCATACAGTTAGATAAATTGACAAAGAAGTCAAAGTTTAATAGTCTACTAGACCTAGGAATCGAAAGAATAATTTTTTTATGATGGTGGTGCCAGGGTCAACTTGAATGAAACTAAGGCCTGGTATGTACTACCTCCCACTAACACAGATACCGGGTTACTTTGTCCACCAAGGTTTAGGCAGATGGATAAGTGGTGTCAAGGTTAGCTTGAAGGAAACTAAGGTAAGGTATTTGCTACCTCCCACCAACAGAGGTACCAAGTTACTTTGTCCACCAAGGTTTAGGCAAATGGAAATGGTGGTAGCAGGGTCAGCTTGAATGAAACTAAGATAGGTATCTGCTACCTCTCACCAACATAGGTACCGGGTTACTTTGTCAACCAAGGTTTAGGCAGATGGAAACGGTGGTTTTAGGGTCAACTTGAATGAAACTAAGGTCCGGTATCTGCTACCTCCCACCAACACAGGTACCCGATTACTTTGTCCACCAAAGTTTAGGCAGATGAAAATGGTGGTGTCAGGGTCAATTCGAATGAAATTAAGGCCAGGTATCTGCTACCTCCAACCAACACAGGTATCGGGTTACTTTGTCCACCAAGGTTTAGGCAAATGGAAATGGTAGTTTCAACAGCTTGAATAAAACTAAGGTCACGTATTTGTTACCTCCCACCAACATAGGTATCGAGTTACTTTGTCCACCAAAAATTTAGGGAGATGGAAACAGTGTTGTGGGGGTCAGCTTGAATGAAACTAAGGCCAGGTTGAAATCTTATGTTGAGAGAGGGAGTAACATAGGATTAATTAACTAGAAAAGAAATGAAATTTGAAACAATTAATAATTGTTGTGAAGAAGATTTAGAGTACCTAATAATGATTAAGAAAATAATACGAAGTGCTTTTAATCTTCTAGCTTCCTCTGCGGCAGAGCTTCAATTGTTGTCAAGAAGGTGTAGTTCTTTTACTTTATGGCTTTGGACTAAAAGATAAACTGATAATTAATACTCCATAGTGGGAATATTAATAGTATGTAATTAAATAAATAAACAAACAAATATTTGTTTATCAAACTTAAGTTCAGATTTAACGAAAATTTAAATCTCTCCATCACATGGCTGTACGTAGCCCAATGGTACGACTAGAATATAAAATAATTGTGATATGTGCTCTTTCAATCTTTTTGGAAAATTTGAATTTCGATCCTTGAAATGTACCTATTATTTTAATTAAGGAGTTATACAGATTAATTTTAATCAATTTTTAACTCAACATTCCTCTGTCATTGTCATTTAAAAAAACTTATGAGTTGGACTCAATTAGGTGACATATTTTAATATGTTAACAAAAGATGCTCAAGCTAAGGAGGGATTTTGAGGTGAAATCAGAAATAGCCAGATTTACAAATGATAATTGAAAAATAGCCACAGTTTCAAAATTTAGCCATTTTTTTATGTAAAGATAAAATTTGAACAAAAACACCCTTAAAATTCTAGAAATATTCTAGCATAATATGTTGGAGTTCGAAATTTTTACATATGAGATTCCAGCATAATGTGTTGGAATTCCAACATAATATACTGGAAGTTCATACGCATGAGCTCGATAATACAGCATATTATGCGGGAACAATCCGTGTTTCAGCAAAATAGTAACTATTTTTCAATGACTTTGCAAACGCTGGCTATTTTTCAGTTCGTAAACTAGCCAGCCCGTGCTATTTTCACTTTCTTTTGCTTAGCCAAAACACAATGCAACCCGATCACAAGCTCCGCAATGTCCAGGAAAGGGCCGCACCCCAAGGGTGTGATGTAGACAACTACCCTACTACAAACATTAGTAGTTGCTTCTATGGCTAGAACCCTTGACTTATAGGTCACACAGAGACAACTTTACCGTTGCTCCAAGGCTCCGCTTCCGCCAAAACACAGTTGTTCCTTAAAAATATTTGAAACTTTAGCACATTAGAGTGGCAACTCGATACTATTCTGGTATTTTTGGTGGAGCTTCCCTATCAACGTTTTGGAATTCACACAATAGCCTTCTGAGTGTGTACAATATAACCAAAACAGCGATTTGCATATGAAAGGGAAACATCTAATAGTAAAAGAAATTTTAATCTTATTTACAAGAAAATGGGAATTCTTTACTATTGGAAGTAATTGAATGAGTTACAACATCCTCCCTGTTCTGTGATTATTGTGATGTTACATAACAATCAAGGTAAAGCTGTACTGAAATTGGATGTTAAACAATAAAAGGGATGAATGATTATACATAAAAAGGCAAGAAAGAAAGGTATTCCTCTTGGAAATCTTCAACTCTATATATATATGAACAGCTTTTACCAAATGGCTTGTGTTTGTCACCTTTATATTCTTCTTGCCCATGCAATAAACTTTCGAAAGCTCTATCAAGCGCTTCCAAGACGCGTGCTTCCCAGACGTTCTTCAGCCATTTGTTTTGATTCATCGCTATTGTTCCAAAGGTCTTTCAGTTCGCGTCTCACCAAACCCAGTACCACACAAGTTCCTAGACAATAAAGGTTTTAAAACGATGAAAAACTAAACATCAACTTTAACTAAGTGGTCATTACTTTGTCATACCTAGTGTGCATGGCACGAGATATAGGAGAGCGGGTTGACCGTGTCCCTTCATTAAATACAAGCCCAAGTAAGTAAAGCAAAGACCTGCATGGATTTTAGATTGATTAAGGCGAGGAATGAATGAAATGCAGGTAGAAAAGTAAGTAAAAAGGAGGAAGGAAACAGAAAAAGAATGATAAATCATCAATATTGATTTACATGTAAAAAAATAGAATTAACATACACGGCACACAAAACAATTTACGTGCAGACTTATAAGCAGAAGAAACATTGTTGTATTACGACAGTTGGAGGTTTGGCTAAATGCTTAGTGTGCCAGCTGGTTAAGGCTGAGCACCAGAGACCAGCAGGACCCTTACAGCCAGTTCAGAGGCATTGAATGAAAGAATTGTACGTTGGAGTGAGAATCTCAAAGCAATGCATTATGGGAGCCGTACTCAGTAAAGAGAGACTTCTTCTTCTGAGTTTCGTTTAGTTGATTCAATTTTTGTGGATAACTGTGGTGTCCGGGCCAGGATGAGCGCACCTCGACTAATTCCATGGGGTAACTGCTACCTCCCACCAGCACAGATACCGAGTAACTCTATCCACTATATGGATTTCATTTTTATCGGAGCATGTGCGTTTAAGTATTAATTGCCATTTGTACACAAATGAAAAGCCATTCTGTTTAATGTTTTGCGGCAATTTTTTGTAGAGTCATGTGGGTCTTTGATCTTTTCAAGGTTTTTATGGTCTCGAGCAACTAAGAGCAGCAGTAATGCATTAAAACAAGCGGATCTGGATTAACAAAATAAGAGCAGGTAAAAGCAGAAAGGGCCAGAAAAAACAACAATAAATCCAGTGAATTCCCACAAGTGGGTCTGGGGAGGGTAGTGTGTTCGCAGACCTTACCACTACCTTGGGAAGGCAGAGAGACTGTTTTCGATAGCAGCCACAAAAAACAAAAAAATAAAATAAAATAAAAAAGAAGAAGGAAGGAAGAAAAGAGAAGTACCCACCGGTTCCGTAACCAATCATCAGCCAAAGGAAGTATCCATTTAGTACTCCCTTCTTTCTAGCTTCGTCAAATCTGGAAAAGAAGATTAAGAAAGAGATTAAGAAGTCAAAACTAAATCGCCATCATTCTGTAAGAAAAAAACAAGTGAAGTTTGAAAAACAGAGCTGCTAAGCCATTGCAATTTATTTGGTCAACAATAACCATTGACTTGAAAACATCCTCTGCTGCATTCCCCAACCATTTATCCAATTTTAGTTTTCCCAACTTTTAACCATTGTCACCGAAACCATTTGTAATACTTCTAAACTGCAATACTTAGAGATGTTTCATAACAAATAAGAATTTCCATCAAAACCCAGATCGTCATTATATCAAAACGTTCATGACTAAATTAATATATATTCTCCTTATAGACGCCTAAAATGAGAATACCCTTTAAGAACAAAGGTAGAGAAGACCTATTTAATCGAGGTGATGCGCTTATCTTTACTTTTCTGAAAGAGAGTAACAATTATTGTTGCAAGATGTCTGAAGAGCACAAATACCTGTATGTAAAGCAAATTAACAAACCAGGGAAGAGAATATCCCCAAAGCCAAGCATATCAAAGCCATTATAAGGATCTGTTAGTTTAGGAACCCTCAGAAGCATCGGGATTGATTCTCCACCAGCTTTCTTACCTTTAGCAACCTACAACAGGGGCCAAATCCGCCAATACAAAAACTTAATGACGGAGACTGAAGAGCTAAACTATCTTCTGGTATGTAGTGCATGACAAAAATCGTGTTTTGATATAACACCATCCAATCCAGCATAATAAAGAAAGCAGCACCAATTAACCAATCAAAATAAAATTCAATTAACATATACCAAAAAGAAAAGAAAAGCAACATTTAAACCATTAAAAGATAAAAACATACATGTGTGCACATTTAAAATCACACAAGTGCATCTAATATGTTTTAAACAATCTGGATCAGCTTAATAAAAATAGTTACCTAGTTCTGTGCAAATCAATTAAAAGCTTTTGTTTCATTTTGTGAAATTTCCACAATCCACGTCAATTAGTTAAATAGTCAAAGAGCCTCGAAAGAAGTTAAATGTATACTGCTACTTTGCACGCATGCATGTTACATATGCTAAGCAATGACGAATTATGGATTAATTTTAGATTCTAAAATATACTATTTCTCAAAACTAAGAATAATAAAATTTTAGATTAATTTAATTTTTCTTCATTTTCTCATCCAAATTTATGTCAAACCAACTCATGATATGATTTGAACACTTCCAAACCAATATATCACTCAAGACATCCCCCAAAAAGGTTTGCGACCCAGATAAGTTATATGCATCAATGGTACGGACTGAAATTGTAACTAAAGAGAAAACTTACTGAAATCATAACACTATCATGGAATATGGTAGGAGATAGGAAAACCCAGAAGATGTCATAGACAAATGCGCAACACAGAAGCACTGTAGCGACCTAAAAGAGAAAGGAATGACATAAATGAGAAGTATATTAGTAAACATAGGTAAAGCAAAACAAGAAATCAAGTGTTTTCACGAGTGAGTTTATAGAAGCTATCACACACCTTTATATTAGGCAACTGAGCCAACTGCAGAACAGTGATCATCAAAGCAATTCCCTGGCGAAAATAAAATTCTCTTTTATTTTAAACAGTTTTCAGCTGGTGTAAATATCTAGAAGAGTGAGACTTGGTGATATGGATGCATAAAACTGTATTATCCTAGAAATCATATAGCAGATTTAAAGAGATCATTCAACTAATAACACAAATAAATATCCAACTGCAAAGGTCTATCACACAAACGACAACATAAAATAGTTTAGGAAGAAACTATAGATCAAGCTTACAAGAATGTCTTGACCAATCCAAGAGTATGATTCTTTCCTGTTTACTGCCCAGAAGATGGCGAACGCCACACAAAGTAATAGGACAACTAGAGACAGAATAGTGACCTCCCCAAGAAGCGGCAAATTCAGTGTTTTCTTTCCACAACTTCTACATTTGCTGCTTAAAAGATTGTAGGAAGCATAGTTGAAGATCTAATCAAAAATTCTACACATAAATATGACACAGACATCATGGGTCAATAGATCATACCTTAGTATGAGCGACACTATGCAGTTATGCAGTCCCTGAGAAGGAAACAATTAAAGAATAAAAGTTCAACAAGCAGAAAAAATGTTGACCAAGCACAAACAAGATTAAGTTTTGCTCAGCCAAAAATGTAGAATGTGCATATGATCATGATATAACTGCATATGTTGCACAAATCAAGCATCAAAATCAAATGTATGCTAATAATTTGAAAGTGAATGAGTAGTCAGAAAATAGATAACCTGACCTACAAAGACCACAGATATGGACTTGAGCACGTCAACTCAGAAAAATTGAAAGCTAACTAAAGCATATGGATCTGTAAGTTCACATATTATAATTACATCTATAAGCAGATGGAAATGTTAACCTTTCAGAAGATTATGGCAGGCACAATTATCATGGAAAAATGCTTGTATCGCACAAAATGTTGACTAAATTTACTGTTCCTAAGATCTAAAGTGGAAAGCATAGATAACTTAAGGTCTGTGATGCAACCAGAAAATTAAGCCTAAATACACCTCATCAGCCCGAGCACTCCCTTGACATTGCAGTACCCCCCCCCCCCCCCCCCCAAAAAAAAAAAAAAAGCCAATCTCTTTCTTCTTGATCCAAACAAAATCAGTATAGAACTCTTCAATCTTAAAATTCGTTTCTTGTTCATCCAGATCAACGAGCTCATTTACCCCTCTTCTTCCTCTTTTCATTATTGAACCCGTAATTGATTTCTTCTCTAAAATTAAGTTGGATTTTTTAAACTCAAAAAGAATATCAAGAAATTGGGTTTTGGTGGCCAATTTCAATCTAAATTTTGTAATCGCTTCTCTTAAATTAGCTTAAAGAAATTGAGTTTTGGTGGCCAACCTATCCATCTTCACCGGAAATTAAGCTCTCCACCGAGGACCCCTCCCCCGATCCCCGTTCCCCCTTTTCTTCTTCTTCATCTTCGTCAATGGGGTGATAGTAAACAATGGTGGTTGTTCTGGAAATTAATAATTGTATGGAGTGTAGGATGGTGTTGTAAAGGATGCAATAAGAGGGTGGTGAATACTAGTGGTCTGGTGGTTTACAGTGGTGTTCTTTTGGTGGAGAAAAATAGAGATAGAAGAAGTTGGTACCGGCGCCGCCAGTAACGGCAGTAGCGACGGAAGTGTTGGTTTTGGCGGCGATTCTAGCGTGGGGTTTGACCTTCTTCCTCTAATGGTATTCACAGATTGAGTTGGTTGAGAAAAGAAAAGGAAAAATATATTTTCTTAAGGTTTCACGCGCTTAAAAACAAGTGAAACACGCTTGTTTTGCCATCTCAGCATGAGAGGTATACGAGGCTCACTTAAACCAACATAAAGTGTCTAGATGGTCACCTGGTAAGTTGGAGTGTGAGATAGACATCTGGGGCCAACTTTAGGTGTCTCTTTATGTATTTTGCCATTTACTTTTGTTAATCCTTACGGTATGTGATTGTACACATCGTACAGGACTAGCACTCCCAGTCCCAGAAATTTCTTTGAATATTTTTATCAAGGGTCTAAGGCCGGAGAGTGGGGGCATGACAAATATTTGTACACTTGAGTGCTCGATTTGACCAGCTATGAAACAGTTACTACTGAAGCACAAAGTCATATCATTTCCGTGATTAGTTTGTAGGTAGAGAACTAGATTAACAGGAAAAACTGCTATATGCACTGAAAATATTGCAAGGAGGAATATTTTAGTTCAGTAACATAATAATTCATAAATCCATCATTGTATAAATTATTAGGCATTGACAAACACATTCTTATAAAAATCTTTAGAACTTCAAGTTTATCTTCCATTTTCTTTGTGTAACATACGAACAGATACATGATATCATTATCTTGCTCATCTGTTAGATACTAAATGCATGGCCCCAGACTATCAACTAATTCAACAACAACAACAAACCCAGTGTAATCCCACAAGTGGGGTCTGGGGAGAGTAGTGTGTACGCAGACCTTACCCTGCCTATAGGAAGGCAGAGAGGCTGTTTCCAGTAGACCCTCGGCTCAGGAAAAAAGAACGAGATGATTTAAAACATTACAGGAAAAAAAAATAGTGCCATGAAATGAGATGGTTTTATCAGACCAAATTGTATTGGTTTAGAGGAAAGTCAAGATGGAGAAAGAACGAATTTGAATACCTCAATTCCACCGATACAGAAAAGTATTATCAGCAGCCAGACAAACCAAGTCGACATGAAAAAGTAAAGTAGCACCAGAAATGTGGATGCTGAGATGACAAACCCAAT
The DNA here is from genome assembly GCF_001879085.1 of Nicotiana attenuata. Taxonomy (NCBI): domain Eukaryota; kingdom Viridiplantae; phylum Streptophyta; class Magnoliopsida; order Solanales; family Solanaceae; genus Nicotiana; species Nicotiana attenuata. The sequence goes on from NW_017672486.1 coordinate 123,986, forward strand.
AGCAGTCCATGCAGTAATGTGCAGAATTTCATCATCATCATCCTCCTTGGCTACTACATCGTCATCCTGTAACGAAAACATATCAATTTTTTACGCCATTACAGACAAGGCATCATTGGGTGTTATCCAAATTTGACACACAAACTAGAAGTAGGAAAACTAAAGGAGACATGTTCACAGTATGCTCATAACACACAAAAATAGAGCATACATCAAATTCAGTTATAGATGCATGTATGCATGTGTGTGTGTGTGCACGCGCGCACGCAAACACACATAGACCAATCAATTGTTCAAGTATATTTTAATCTCAAATCAACTGAGGTTATATATGAATCTTCGGCTCCGTTCCACTGTATTCAGGTATATTTCATTCCACTGTATTCCAACATATCAACCTTGGTCAACGTACTTAAATTTTTAAAGACCAACAACTATAACCTAATTGTGTAACCCAAAATCCAACAGCCAGGGTAATCTAAAATAACTAGATCAACTGCAAGATCAGTGATGACAATTTTATCAAAGTAACCATAGACAAAAGCAAAGATGGGATTGCTGCTAACTGAATTTAATAGAATATTAGAAGCTTAGCATGTCAAATGTGAAGATGTTTCAGAGAGCTTCTTTTTTTTTTTTGTGTGTGTGTGTGTGTGTGTATTGGGTTTTGGGGGAGGGGGATTGATAGTTCACAGTCATCACTTTCCTTAGATCGAGTAAATCTTTTCCAAAGAGCTGCACAAATAATTGTTCCAACAGCCATCAACCATATGAATGACACCGAGTAGTCCACAATAGGGCGATCTGGCGAATATAACAGCAGCTCCACTGGATTAAGAAAAAGAAACACACATATCATAAGTATTCCAACTGAAATAAAACAAACAAGAAATAATAAATAATTTTGCACCAATTACAGAGTCCCTATGACAAAGTTTGCAAATAAAAAGTCATTTACTCTAGCCAACAAAGCTTAGCATTCATTCCTTAATGGTAAGTTATTAAACGCATCAAGCCAGTGCAACCCATTTTTTTTAGCAAGAATCAAGCCAGTGTAACCTTTGAGAGTCATACACTAAACCTCTTTTTTTTATGTGTACTCAATCTCTGTTGTAGCTATTAGCATCCAATACAGATTGTATAAGTTGTAGTACCCTTACATAGTTTTGGACAATTCATACATCTTGAGAGAGCTTTTGAGTGTTGGAATTAGGCCCAATGTCCTTTTTAACATGCTATTAAAGTTGGACTCATCCCCAATGTCAGGCCAACCATATTATGTTACACCCCAATCCCCACTCCAGATGTCAACCTTGGGCTTCTGGGGAAGGGGATGTTGGAAATTTCACATCAGTTAAATGTATGAGTTATAGACATCACTTTCGAGCTAGCTTTTTGGTGTTTATAGACATCACATCCATTTCCCTGGTGGTAATTGTTCTTTCCTGGAACATGCCCTGAATCTACTCAATACATTAACAGATGTGAAATGTCAAGATGAGTGTAAACCATCTTATAAATGATACTCATCTCTTCATCTTTTAACTGACTTGTCTGGAGATACATGAAACATGCAGCATTGTATGGTTATAGGTTGTGCGTTGTTCATGTTGAAACGCTGAAAAAACTTCTTGATATAGGCCTATTGAACTCTAACCCATAAACCTTCATCTCAAACTCATCGCGTAACTGCTTTTTCAAAGTATTACCCTATGACATGCCTTTTGCGACGAATGTACATCACCCGTACACAACAATTAATTGACTATCATCTAAAAGCTTTCTATAATACACATAACTTTCATATGATTTCCTATGGAATACACCAATAATCTATGCAACAAGGATCTCTTGGTTGCACCAAAAGTTAACCAGAAAGAACTGGGATTATATTTCATATTTACCACAAAAACTGAATAATATGTAATATGAGAAACGTGTATTGCATCATAAGCTACTCAACCTCTTAACAACAAAATTTAGAATCCAAAGAAAAGCTAATACTTCACAAAACATTTGAGCAATATAGATGAGGCCAGGGATTTACCTTTCTTTCCTGCAGCTATGAATTTATCAATAATATCTCCCCCATCATTTGAAATTGAAACGACGGGAACGGTTACATTAGATATGGTAGAATTGTTAGGACAAGCAATCTCCAGAGCACCTAAATAAATGCAGGAAGCGGTGTCATTCAGAAAGAGATGAGGGGAACATAACTAAACAGATCTTGAGACCTAAGATGACAAAGTGAGTCAGGGTTACAACCTCCTTCAGTATTTATTAGCACAACACCTGATGCACCTCCTGCTTGGGCAACCGTAGCCTTGATTAGAAAATCACATTCACCGCGACGAGCTAGTGCAATAGAGCCTGATAACTAGAACAATTGATATCTCTGCATTATTTAATGTAAAACTAACACTACAACTATTTTTCGTTTTATAGGGCAATACCAAAACTATTTTTTGCAACAGCCAAACTGAAATGAAAACTTAGACTTCTTTGGTGTTTCAAAGTAAAAACAGTTTGTAACAAACATTATAGATTATAAATGAGCCAACTTAGTTATACTTAATTTCTGACAGATCTTAGTGTTAACCCTTTCAGGTTATTTTATAACTGAAACGCTTCCACACTAGTATGTGATTCAATTTCTGCACAATCTACGAGTCTATATCCATCATTGTTTTCATGATAGGAAAGTTCTTGTTTATAGGAGCTAAAAGTTTAATCTTATCCTTTCGAAAGCAATATTTGAACTCAAAAGAATTAGTGGATAGTCATACTAGTTTGAGGGCTTCTTCAAATCTTAAAATCTATGTTCTAAACACCAAATGGGTACTTTTCATCCACAAACACCACTAGTATATGTATCTCTAAAACCAACACAAGCTCAACGAAAGAAAAAGCGAAGACAATTGCAACTTTAGAAGACTCACAAATTGTTAGTAAGGAAAATTTTTGCAATTGGCCCATTATATGATTACTTTTAGTAAAGAGTACCTTTTCGATTTTCACACTTGAAACTTACTCTATAAGTTTTTCATATGCTGAAATAAGTTGTTTTATGCAGACTCTAGAAGCTTGAATTTAGTTAACTGCCTGATACTTAAATGCATGCTTAACCTATAGATGTTGTCACCTAAGTTTATGTATTGCATGTAAAAGAAACTTTGTTGTCACCTAAGTTTATGTATTGCATGTAAAAGAAAAAGTTTCTTTAGGCAATTTGTTGCTCTTGAGGTAGGACTTCTATCATTCTCCAATATTCTCAAATCAACAAATGACGGGTGCAAGATCATCAATAAAGATCAAAGAAACAAAATTGGGCAGTGAAAGAACTACGACTATTATTTAAGCAAGCAGCACCTTGGACTATCAAAATTGGGCATTAAGTTCCCGCTCATAGCGGGAGCTTAGTGCACCGGGCTGCCCTTTAAGCAGCACCTTGGACTATGTTTCGGGTATCCACCTAAAAGTAAAGGTGTGTAAGGAATGTGGGGTAAATACCTTGGTGGAGGAAGCAGAACAGCTATTCGGAGGTTGAGTATAAACAGCAGGCAATCTGGGGGCATGTTTAGTATCAGTGGGTAATACAGATCCAAATGCTGCACTCAAGCCAACTATTGAATCTTTCTCAGCACCATTAACCCACAACTTCACCAGAATCTTTGAAAAAAAGGAAGAAAAAGAATTAAATACAATAACATCAGTAAGTTCCCATATGTGCTGAACAGAACTAAAACAGAGAATACTTCTAGACCAACTAAAAAATGGACCAAACCAATCTTATCTATGTTGTTAAATTCCATCTCTTCGAGATATGATCAGATTGCAGTTTTCTTAATTCCTGAATAAATCTTTATACAGTAACAACCAAAAAACACACACCCGAACCTCAGAATTATTACATTATTTATTTAAGCCCCAAGGCTTAGCTCAAGTATCAAAAGTTGAGGGACTTGTGACTTAGGTCACAGGCTCACAGGTTCGAGCATTGCATCATAAGAACTAAGCTTGGTATTTAAGTGGAGAAAGAGAGGCAGGCCCATTATCTCCGAGTTTCGAACTCTGCGATTGGTCCTGCGGTTGGCTCCAGATGAATTTCTAAATCATCAAAAATATTTAATTTCAGAATCAAATGTCACTTGTTGCTGCGATGTGACCAGGAACTCACGGATTCGAGCCAAGGAAATAGGCTCTTACAGAAATGCAGGAAGGCTGCGTATAATAGACTCTTGTAGTCCGGCCAATCCCCGAACCCTGCGTGTAGCAGGAGCTTAATGCACCGAGCTGCCCTTTTTAATCAAATGTCACGTGTGGGATTATACTAGGTATGGTGTTGTTGTTGTAGAATCAAATGCCTCCAAATTCATGAACCCAAATGCAAAGCCTCCTCACCCGTTCAAAATCATCTCATTACAACACCCCAAAAAAAAGTTCTTAAACTTTAGAAACCCCTCAAAAGAAAATAAGAAAATTCATAACCCCATCATAATTACTCCCTAAGATAAACAAAATGAAGGTTGAGTTATCCTAATATGTTCTTGCCAATACTCATCATGAGCTAACTTTTTGGTGTTGTTAGGCTCAGCATCCATTTTTATTAATGAAAACCACAAAATTATAATATCAAATAAAAAATCTACAAAAACCCCATAGAAAAGAATACAAAGACATGACATTTTCAACACAATTACCACCCAAAAACAAAACCCACAATTCTTTTTGCCTGAAAAGAAAATATATACGAAAAGGGGGTTGGAAATAATTTACCGTATTGATATCATTGCTGCAGGAGCTATGAACATTGGTAGTAGGGGCAGCATGTGCTGATATTATTGATGATGATAAAATCAGAATAAAAAGGCTCACTTGTCCATAATCAAAATGCAATGAAGAAAATGCCATAATTTAATTTCCCCCTTTTTTTCCTTCCTTTATTTATTTTTTGTTCCTAATAATATATCTGGTGATATATTTGCTCTTCGCCTATTTCTGCATTGATGAAAAGAAAATTTTTTGAGGGGGAAGGAAGAAGGGATTGACGTTGGCACGTTTTTGACGTTTACGGTTTTTGACGTTAATCAAAGGAAACGAATTTTATTCAGTACCCAACGGTGATACAGAGGGGCATTACTGTAAATTGGTAAATGATTGCGATTTTGCGATTGTAACTCGTATTCACCAATTCGTTTTATACATCGCATTTTACGTTTTATAGATACACTTCATTAATTGCGTTTACGTATTGCATTTCACAAAGCTCTATTAGTTATCTCTATCTATGTATATTAACGTCTTTGTGGGAGAAAAGATTGTTTATTTTTCAATTACAGGCTCGAAAATGGCTAGCCTGCTACTTTCGGGAGAAATTCAAAAATAACCAGATTTACAAGTGGTTATTCAAAAATAGCCACAGTTTCAAAAGTAATCGAAATTTAGTGTGATTTTTAAAAATAGCCAGATTTACAACTGGTCGTTCAAAAATAGCCCAATTTCAAAAGTAATCGAAATTTAGCCACTTTTTATGTTGTATTGGGTGATACCCTTTTTTGCTTGAGCCCGACCAGGTTGGGTCCGGTCCGGAGCGAGTCGGGGCCATCGAACCCGACCTGGATGCAAGGTAGAACGACGGCCACGACTACAACCGAGGTCGAATCATTTCGGGACCGTTACAGGGCTCGATATGAGTCACCACCGGATGGAGAAACACACAAGGTCGGAAGCCGGACTCGTAACGGATAACCAAGCGTCGCCGGATATCTCGCCCAAACGTGATTTTCTCAACCACTTCAGGCCATTAAGGCGTAATTACAGGGATCCACGATGTAATCAATTTACCTACCTTATTTTTACCCTTAATCAGAATGTATAAAAGGGGATCTCTCTAAATTCTTGTAGGCCATCAAGCACAATTGTTCTAAGCAATATTATATTCTGCGATTATTTACTTTAACAGCAATTGTTGAGTCTTTATCTTTATTTTTCCTCAACCTAAAAACCTTTTGTATCTTTTAGTTCACGGATCCTTAAAACCCCATATAAATTCAATTGTTATCCGAATTCGAGGGTAAACAGTTTGGCGCCCACCGTGGGGCTAAGGATATTGGTGAGCTCTTTGGTACTCTTTCTTGACGCATCACAATACACTGGTTCTTTGCAAAAGAGTCCATCTTACATTCAAATTACCAACTCATAGAATGGCACAATCAATTAACAACGAACTTGAACAGCAGACAGGAAACAATGGAATGCCCGGGCTCGAAAACCCGATAGATGCCGATTCCCGGATGGCGCTCAACACTGATCAGGCCTCCGGATCATCGCATAGCGTCCGGGGAGAGGACGATTCGAGGGCCCAGGCAGTCGGCGAAGAGACTATCAACCTTAAAATGATTTTTGACATGCTGCAAGCCCAGCAATCGGCTATAGCTCAGCTCCAGAGCCCGGGTCCAGGAGCCTGTCAGGTCCGAGGAGGCTCCCCGTGCACTGCAATCATCAATCC
>NW_017672486.1:130521-164328 GCF_001879085.1 Nicotiana attenuata
AAGGACTGAGTACGGCTGCCATCCTTTTCTCTTTGGTTTACGGAGCCGAGCCTTTGATCCGTTCAGAGGTGGGCGATCATCCACAGCGCTAGATTCGGTATCGCAACCGGAGGTATCCAACCAAGAGGCAAGGCTCACAGTTGGATCTTTTTAGACGAAAGGAGAAGAGACCGCACTAGTTAGGATGGCAGCTCTGAAAAAAGTATCGAAGAGATCATATTACGAAGGCTCGGCTTCGATATTCAATATAGGGACTGGCTAAAAGGTCCCCTCAACACTCGATGACCCTAACGAAGGGAATTAGTGACCGAATTGGGAAGGCCGTTACACCATTTGAAGTAACCGGAAGAGGTTCGTCCAAGTTAGAACGATGGATGGGAAGAGCTACAATACTGATAGGCCACTTGAAGAGATATGATCGTAAGTAAGTCTTCTTTCTTTCGCTTCATAATTTTTGGAGACTTGTCCGTCCTAACCCGTGCAGGTCGATGGATCGTCGCTAACATAAGTTCGGACATCGGAGAGACTGAAAGCACGAGCTGCACTCTTTTTTTCCTTTCGACGTTTTGTACCAACTCGGGTTTTTTCGAGGCAAGGTTTTATACGATGCAGCGAAAGACATCGGTGCTACTATAAAGGTATCCAGGGTAAATCATTGTTATACTAGGATCCCTCGAAGAAGTGCGAAGGTCAAATAAGAATAAATGTAAGGGTCAAACGGCCAAAGCGGCCGTGCCCAACTTAACCTGACCTAATCCGCTGATCAGTATTATGTATTAACTATTACTGCAATAGCAAAGACTATCTGATGATATTACATCATAACCTAAAGATTTTGTTCGACTCTTCGGTATTTTCCAAGACCGATCAATAAGACCTCCTCGAGGCACATTCAAATAAGACTCCTCGAGGACATTCGAACATAAGACCTCCTCGGGCACATTCGAACATAACCTCCTCGAGGCACATTCGAACATAAGACCTCCTCGAGACATTTAACATAAGACCTCCTCGAGCATATTCGATCTCATATTCGATCACATGAGACTGCTTTTAGGCTCATAAGACCTCAATGAGGCAACACTTAAAAACTATAAGACCTCAAGAAGGCAAGTCAAGCTCATAAGACCTTAATAAGGCGACACATAAAACGAAAGACCTCGAGGTGAGTTCGAAAGTCGTAAGCCTCGATAAGGCATTATTTTGACCAAAGTCTGCGAGAAAGGCGGGTCAAATTCATAAAATCTCAAAAAGAGTAATACCGGCTTCATCATCGACTTCACTAAAAGGCGAAGTATACTCGAACTTGTAAGACCTTAGAAAAAGGCAAAAATCGATACAAACCTGAAGGCAAATTGTGCCGAGCCGAACCCACTCACTCGGGAACTTGCTTCGAAAACTAAGGGTTAGACTTCACCCGAGCTCGAATCAACTTCACTCGGACTGCTTGAGGAACTCCAAAGGTCGAAGTTCACCTGAGTTCGAATACATTCACGGGGACTATTTCGAAAAATATAAAGACGACCATCGTTCCAAAAATATAAAAGGCAAAGTAATAACAAGATTGAAAAAGGAGCAATAAAAATGGCAAAGGGCAGTGTTGCATAAAAAAGCTCGCTACCGGAGCAATTACATAAAGGGAAAACAAAACAAAGCCTAGCCTATTCCCGGAGTCAATCGGAGCCATCCTCGAATTCTTCGGGGAACGTCGCCCCTTCTCGAAGCGTCCTCAGCTTCGGCGGCTTTGGCACGTCGACTGCTAAGATCGAAACCGCGACGTTGGAGTTCAGTAAGAACTTCACAGCGGCCTGACACTTCGAATATCGCTAACATTCTTGATGCTGGTTGGCCGCCATCAGCATCGCCCTATATTGGCCACCATATGTTGGCAGTTCCTCTGGCCTGAGAAACTTTAGCCTCAGCTTCCGAAATCGATTGGTCCATAGCCTCAATTTCAAGACTCGAGCTATTGCAACGTCAAGTCCGCAACCTCTTCCCGAAGGGAAGTCTTCTCCGACTCCACCTGTTGCACCCGGGGTTTTAGTTCGGCTTGTTCTCATTAAGTTCGGTCTGCTCTGTCAAGCTCGGCCTTAACCGATTAAGTCGGCTTGCACCCCCCTTAGCTTACAACGAAGCCTCTTTTGCTTCCTCCAGCCGGATAGCACAGACGACGTGCTTCTTTATTCAAAAGGTCCAATCCGGTCCGGGCTTTTCTAGCAGCTTCTCTTCAAGGGAACCCGGCGCCCCTCTCGCTCCGCTCCAGTTTGTCCTTGATTCGGAGAACATCGAGTACTATAGCACCGATGCCTGCAAAGAAAGGTCTAAGAGTCAGTACTGGGCCACAAGGCAAAAATAATAGAAATAAAGGAAGAAGCAAATACCTTGAGCTGCGCCTGCTGGACTTCGTTGAAAGGCATGTCAATCTACACGCTCGGTCGCAGCCCGGTCTCCTCCGTTATCATGATTGAAGATAGCTTGCAACCCGACCGGGGGCCCAGAGCCCGGACGTCTTTGGGGATAGCAAAAGTTACTTATCCTGTTACAGTCGCGGGTCCAGGCTCGGAGCTGGAAACCTATCAACAAGCTTGTTGACGGGCCGAAGTCCCACTTGATTCGGCCTGAAGGTTTTCCGGGGGATTTCGAGCCCGAAAGTGTTGCGGAGGTACTCCGTCAAAAAAGGTTCGAAGCTACCTCCATCATCGGGATGTCGTCCGGCAGCTGCCCCAAGTCGAGGAAGATGGGGGGACGTTAACCGGGTGATCGGTACCGGGGATGCCCGCGCAGGGCGAGGTTCACTAGATCCTCAACCCTCACGTCCGTCGGGAGGAGCCTCAACTGATGGACCACCGGCTCAGGGTCCGTCGAATGGACCGGTGGCGGACGAGCTCTGGCTGCTCCTCATCTCGATCCTCTTTGTCATCCTCTTCCCGGAGGACAACGATTTGGCTTTTTGGTTTCGGGCGGCCCTTTTTGTCCGCCTAGTTTCCTTTGAGGCTCGTCGGTACCGGACTCCCCGGGCCTTTTATTTTCTCCGAACCGGAAGGGGCATAGTATTGAAGACCTCATTCTCCGCGTCCTTGTGCAAGCCTGCAACACAGAGGGTTATGATGCATTCCCGATAACAGGAAAAAATGCGCTAACCGGCAAAAAGAAGGCTTACCATGGTTTTCGCCTCCCACACGACCTTTGAAGATTTTTTTCCAGTTTCGCTCCGATATGGCCGCTGGGCCACTATCTTGTTACCCAGCCGGCAGATCCTTGACGGCAGCGTGGAGTTTGGGTCACCGCTGCACAAGGAAGGGGGTTTCAGGAAGAAGTGAGGAAAAACACGCTCTAAAAGATGAACAGTGAGAAATACTTACTGTTTGAGGTTTCCACTCTCCGAAAATGGCATGCATCGGCCGGAATCAGGTCGGACGTCCTGGATCCGGACAAACCTGCTCATCAGCCTCGATCTTTGTCTTCATCGATGCTGGAGAATGGGGGTCTGCTAGCCCGGCGGGCCAGTTTTATTAATCCCCTCAAAATATTCGGGGCGTGTATAGTCGAAGAGATGGTCAGGGGTAAAGGGGAATCGCCTCGACTCTCTCAACAAAAAACCGAAAGAGATATACGATCGCCACATCGAGGGGGGATCTGACTAAGGTCACCTCGTACCCGCGGCAGAACTCCACTATGATGGGTTCTAAGGCCTAAGGTGAAGATATGTATATACACTAAGATATCCTTAACGTGAGTCATAATCGACTCTCGTCACAGGGAAGGGGCGACGCAGGTCTTTCCCTCATCTACATTCAGCCTCACCCGGTCTAGGCAACGGGAGTGATTTAGACTAATATACTCCGATGCCGGTTCGCCGCGGCCCGGACGATGATGGTTTTCACCTGGAAGTCGGCAGATACGAGCAACCAGTCGGTGTGAATGCTTTCAATGGGGGTTCTGGTGCATTGTCATCAGATCGAGGGGCTCGCGGCGGCGTTGGTCTAGAAGGAACACTTTGTGAAGTTTTCGCCATTTCTTAAAGCTTTACGAAGAGATGAAAGAAAATACAACAACGCAGAATTTGAGAAAATAGGAGAATGTTGAACCTGGAAGGTGTCGTTTATACTTTTTCCATGAGGCGGTGGCACGAATCTCGAAGAAGCCACAGACACGAACGACAGATAATTAAGAGAAGCATAAATGCCTGCAGCAGGCGTGGTCAGAGCACTTGATGGCTTTTTCACCTGGCGTATAGCCATACTCACGGGCATCGCGTCACCGTCATATCGTTTATATCATACTCTCTAATAAACGAGGGGACTATCTGTATTGGGTGATACCTTTTTTTTGCTTTGAGCCGACGGGTTGGGTCGTCCGGAGCAGTCGGGCCATCGACCCGACCTGGATGCAAGGTAGAACACGGCCACGACTACAACCGAGGTCGAGTCATTTCGGGAACCGTTACAGAGCTCGATATGAGTCACCACCGGATGGAAAACACCAAGTCGGAGCCGGACTCTGTAACGGATAACCAAGCGTCGCCGGATATCTCGCCCAAACGTGATTTTCTCAACATCAGGCCATTAAGGCTTAATACAGGGATCGACATTGTAATCAATTTATCGTACCTTTATTTTACCCTTAATCAGAATGTATAAAAGGGGATCTCTCTAAATTCTTGTAGGCCATAAAGCACAATTGTTCTAAGCAATATTATATTCTGCGATTATTTACTTTAACAGCAATTGTTGAGTCTTTATCTTTATTTTTTCTCAACCTAAAAACCTTTTGTATCTTTTAGTTCACGGATCCTTAAAACCCCATATAAATTCAATTGTTATCCGAATTCGAGGGTAAACATATGTAAAGATAAATCTGAGCGAAAACACTATTCAAAACCCGGAAAATACTCCAGTATAAGAGAAGAGGGAAATTAGATCGATCAGTTCTTCTTGCTTTACTCTTGCTATGCTAGAGTTCCAACATAAGTATACTTGAAGTCCAGCATATTATACCGGAGTTCCAGGATAGTATGCTGGAACTCCAGCATAATACGATGGAGTTCCAGCATAAATACACTAGAACTCCAGCATAATATACTGGAGTTCCAGCAAGTATAATGGTCCAGTATAATATACTGGAGTTTGGAGCACCAGTGCTCCAGTCTCCAGTATATTATACTGGAGCCAGCAAAGTATACCGGTCCAGCATAATATGCTGGAGTTCATACACAAGTGCACCGAACTCCAGTATATTATGCTGGACCGGTCTCTATTGCAGCAAAACGGTGGCTATTTTTCATTGACTTGGTAAACGCTGGCTATTTTTGATTGACCAGTCCGAAAACTGGCTATACCGTGAAATTTTGGCCGAAATTTAGCCACTTTTTATGTAAAGATAAATATGAACGAAAATAATGTTCAAAATCCGGTTGATACTCCAGCATAATATACTGGAGTTCCAGCATAAGTATATTGGAACTCCAGTATATTATAATGGAGTTCCAACATAAGTATACTGGAACTTCAGCATATTATAATGGAGTTCCAGTATAAACTCCAGCATAATATATTGGAGTTCCAGTATGATATACTGGTCCAGCATATTAGAGTTCCTGTATGATATACTGGTCCAGTATAATATGTTGGAAGTTCATACACAGGTGCTCCAATCTTCAGTATATTATGTTGGAACTTTCCGCGTGTTGGAGTTCCAGCATAATATGCTGGAAGTTCATACACAGGTGCACCGATCTCCAGTATATTATGCTGGACTGGTCCCTATTGGAGCAAAATAGTGACTATTTTTCAATAACTTTGCAAACGCTGGCTATTTTTAAGCCAAAATTTCACGGTATAGCCAGTTTTCGGACCGGTCAATCAAAAATAGCCAGCGTTTACCAAGTCAATGAAAAATAGCCACCGTTTTGCTGCAATAGAGACCGGTCCAGCATAATATACTGGAGTTCGATGCACTTGTGTATGAACTCCAGCATATTATGCTGGACCGGTATACTTTGCTGGCTCCAGTATAATATACTGGAGACTGGAGCACTGGTTCTCCAAACTTCAGTATATTATGCTGGACCATTATACTTGCTGGAACTCCAGTATATTATGCTGGAGTTCTAGTGTATTTATGTTGGAACTCCATCATATTATGCTGGAGTTCCAGCATACTATCCTGGAACTCCAGTATAATATGCTGGAGTTCCAGTATATATATGCTGGAGTTCAAGTATACTTATACTGGAACTCCAGCATAATATACTGGAGTATTTTTCGGGTTTTGAACAGTGTTTTCACTCAGATTTATCTTTACATAAAAAATGGCTAAATTTCGAGTACTTTTGAAATTGGGCTATTTTTGAACGACCAGTTGTAAATCTGGCTATTTTTAAAAATCACCCTATTTTTAAAGGACCAACCCAAAAATTGACTAGCCCGTGCTATTTTGACGCTACTTTCGCCACATAAGTCCATGGATTGATGACTTCATTTGGGCTTTAATTTAAGTCCAGTCTTCAGTTTATTAGTTAGGATTGTTCTAATTTTGTGAGAGTTTCGTGCACATTATTTGGTCGCGCACCATTTAACTTGTATTCACTTAAAAAAAATTTAACTTGTAGCTACGGTTTAAACAACTTCGGCCATTTTTCTTCTCTTTCTTCTTCTTCTTTTTATTCTTCGGGTAACAGTAATTTTAGATGGTATTTGTGAACATATTTTAAGGTAGTTTATGATGTTTTATAGTAGTGAACTGTTGTAGCGCTTTATTTTTACTATTGCTCAGAGGTTCTTCTTTTTCTTTTTCTTAATTGCAAAATGGATTCATTAGATTTATTGTTGTTTTGACAAATTGATGATTGAGGTTTGTTCTTGATATTTAGAGGTTATGTTTCAAATTTGTGCTCATTTGGAGTAGATTTACGTATTAAATCGTATATTGGATTGTTAAAATTCGAAGAACAAATTTCTGTTTATGGGCAATTTGCACTTAAGCCTATTTGGCTTAAATGGATGAAAATGTTGGTTGCACTTCAGACCTTTTGGCTTTAAGTGCGTCTGAAGTGTAATTTTTCACTTCAGACTTATTGGCCTTAAGTGTAGGAAAACGTTTGTTTGTATGTGCATCTGAAATGTAATTTTTCACTTCAGACTTATTGGCCTTAAGTATAGGAAAATATTTGTTGCACTTCAGGCCTTTTGGCTTTTAATGCATATAAAGTGTAATTTTTCACTTCAGACTTATTGGCCTTAAGCGTAGGAAAATATTTGTTGCATTTTAGACCTTTTGGCCTTAAGTGCATCTGAGTGAAATCTTTTCACTTCGTGCTAATTTTTTTAACTTCAGACCCGATAAGTCCATAGGCTTGCAAATTTTTTTGTAAAGTGGGTACAGGTTCAATTGTGATCCCAAAACCGGGTATAGGTGCAAAAGCCCCGAGCTAGTCTTGTCTGATCCATCCACTGGCCCATTTAGAGTTGCTCAAGTAAAAGAGATTAATATATTTTTTTATTAAAAGGACAAAAAAAGTCTGCTTAATATCACGTGGGTCATGTATATATTGAGAGAAAGAGTAGTTAGGAAATCAAGATTAATAAGTTAAGTGGTTATTAAAGCTAGTAGAAGAGGTGGTTTAATGTTTCTCTCTTATGTATATCTTCAGTACATTAAGAACGAAGTTAAAACTATGTTGTGCATTAATCAATCCACTGAATTACTTTAGAGAGAGAAACTCTCAACTCTCACTATGACCAAACCAAATGGAAAACCCTCCCAAATCAACTAACATACCACCGGATACACCGAACCCAAATAACATGGAAGAAGACGCCCCAAATACACACTCTTACAAGGATATGCTCCATGACAAGCAAGCTACTTCACAAACAGATTACTTCACATCTGAGATAGAAATACAGAAACCCAATAAAAAGGCAAAGGAAAAATGAACCCAATCTTACTATCCCATGAAGATAGAAACAGACTCTATGAGCCATGGCGCCATTCATTCATCATCAAACTATTTGGCAGGTGTATGCCTCATCACCTTCTCCGAACCAAACTAATTGAATTATGGAACCCATCCGAACAGTTAATTTTGATTGACTTAAGATGGAATTTCTTCATAGTCAAATTTGGCAAGGAAGAAAATCTGATTAAGGCAATCCACCAGGGGCCATGATTCATTACTGGAAGTTTCCCATCAGTTAGAAGATGGGATCCAAAATTCATCCCACAAGAAGCTACATTATCCTTCAGTGCAATATGGGTTCGCCTCCCACAACTGCCTACTGAATTCTACGACAAAGAAATCCTTGAAACAGTGGGCAGAAAACTAGGAAAGCTATTAAAAATCGACACTTGTACTTCTGCGACACTCAGAGGTAGGTATGCCAGAATCTGTGTCCAAGTTCCTTTGAAAACACTAGTTGCAACCTCCGTCACCATACCACAAATAGCAAATCGTCTATGAAGGAGAAAATATCATATGCACAGGGTGTGGAAGACTAGGCCACACCATAAAGAGATGTTCTCAACGGCAAAAACAGGCTCCTCCATCACCTTCAAATGATACCCCTAGTTGCTCCAACTCTAACGAGAGTAACGATGAAGAAGGGGAATGGAAAACGGTTTCCTTACCAAGAAGGCGCAAACAAGGACCACCCACCCAACAACGACCAATGGTAATTCCGACCAGGAACAACAAAATAACCACACAATCGGAAGGAATACAGGTTAGGATGTTCGACGCCATCTCTGGTAAGTTTCTTGACACCCAAACCTTCAAATATGCTTCAAAAACTAACCCAGTGCAGGATCCAAACCCAGCCCAAGGTTCAAGGAATAATAACAGGCCCACGAAAAATCAGAACACACAAGGTCAACCCACAAAGGAAAAGCCCAATATCAGCATGAAAAGGAAAGCGGGCCCAGATGAAGAAAGAGAACGAAAAGAGGGTGAGGAACCGGGACCCTTTCCCTAAAACAATAACCAAACAGGCCCCCCCCAGGAAGCTAAACCTGACAGACCCACCCAAAACCACAAAGTCAAACAGCCCAAAGGGCCTAGTTGAGAGCCTGACACCCCATCAGACGGAGACCTACCTTAATCCCCAAGCTATTAATTCCCTAGAAAGCTCCAATGATGATCCCTACCACAAGGCATCACCCCTACAAACACACTCTCTGCAAATACACTCCATGGAAACCCTGGAGCAAAACCCCAAAAATCCAAATTCGATAGTTGATTTGACACCATCAATCAACTCAACTAGATTTTTCCAAAACCCAATATTTGGTGTAACGGACGCAGAAACCAAAGCTCCAAGGATAGGAGACGACTCATCTCCATCATCATCAACAAAACCTGTTCGTTGCCCCAATAACACTTCATTTATTAACAATCCAGAAAAGGGGCAGACCAAAACCCCCAAAAATGGAACCCCCACCCAACCCCCTATCTTCCTAACCTCCGTACCACCACCACCAGAACATGCACCGGCATCCTGGCTGGAGATAGCTCTCCATGGCCAGACACTAAGCTACTCTTTTTAGTTGGGCAACCAGCCAATATCCATTATCATCCAAAATCCAGCACACCTTGCCAGGGTAGCAGCGGAGGCCCTAAACAAGGGCTTGGCGATGTTTGGAGCTCAGCTGTGGCAATCGATGGTACTTCAGACCATCACCCCTTATAGAAGTCCACAGACCCACTATCAGTTCACAATATCAAAGGAGATATCAAAGGCGTTGGACATCCTGAAGAGCCACGAGACCCCTACAGTGAAGGAAATGACACCACCTTACAGCCCCCCAAGAATAGACTCCCTGTAGCTAGAGGCGGTAAGAGAAATAGAATTCAGTGTGGACCACAGCGAGACCCTCATTCTCCTCTGTATCAAGAACCTTGCGAGATGTAGATTGAACTTATCTTTACATCAAAGCCATGGCCTGTTGAAACCTCTATTGACTCTAACACCAGTGATGAGATCAATGCCATCACAGAACAAGGAAGAGAACAGATGCCACCCCAGGGAAGGGAAAAAGCATCGATGAGCAATCCCAACCAAACCCCCTTCCTCAAATGAACTTTATAATATGGAATGTTAGGGGGCAAACAGTGCCGAGTTCAGGAGACACTGCTTAGAGATGGTCAAAATGCACAAGCCGCCGCTGCTAGTACTGTTGGAAACGAAAATAGCTGACCACAAGAAGCTGACAGAAGAACTCCAACATGACATGCACATCCAATTCCCAGCAGTGGGTCATTCAGGAGGCATAGTCATAATATGGAAGGAGTCCTCCCTTCAGGTGGACGATGTAGTAGTGACATCACAAGGTATACATGTTATGGTCAAGGTACTCCCCTCAAACCCCCTTGGTTAGTTTTAGCAATTTATGCTAGTAACGTTTTAGAGGATAGAAAGGCCCTCTTGTTACACCCCATATTTTCGTACATGAGAGTATTCGTAAGTCAATTGATGTAAGCTCAAAAATGAGATCAAATTTGAAAGTACATAAAGTAAGTTAATCATGTTACAATGGAGGTTACAAATATTTAATATCATGAATACCAAGTACCAAGAGGGTTTGAAGGCTTCGAAGCTAAATGAATTGAAGAAAATAAGTTTCGTCGAAAGTCGACAAGTTGGGAATGTTGTAACATGTACTTTTGGGGAGAGAATAGGGTGTTTAAAATTATAAGGAGATTATGTCATGAGTTATTTTAGTCGTATTATAGACGCGTGTTATGATTTGAAGTCAAGCAAGTTGTAGAACAAAAGTTGAAAAAGATCATCACAAGTTACATTCATAAATGTGTTGAACCTTAGGTCAAATGTAACTACGATTTTCTCCCAATATACTTAGATTTATGGGGTGTTCCCCCATCAAATTGTTTCCAACGCATTAAACCGTTTATCAATAAGACATCGAAGTGGAGAGATATATACAGTTTTGCAAGACTACGCAGGCTGCTAGGTGACAAGTAGGTGTGTCACGTACTTGGTTAAATGAGAGCCCAAAAAGAGGAAATTTCGGGTCAGCCAAAGAGCCCATTTAAGGTCTTATCCCCTGCAATATAAACCTCATTATATATCACAAATAACCAGACCTAAACCCCTGCAAACTTCCTCCCAAAAATTACCCACAAACCCTAATTGATTTTCTCTTCCTTTCAAGTTCTAATTGGGAGTAAAACCTAGAGTTTGAAGAACCAAGATTAGGGCTGAGTTATCCAGAAAATAAGGTAAGTTTACTGCTCTCTTTCATCCATTTTTTTCTTCTGTAAATACATGGTAAGTCTTTCTATACTTGTAAGAACTCACAGCATGGTGATCGGAAGCCGTGAGTTCGAGTTATTCACTTGTAGCAGACTGTTTTGTGGACTGTTTTGTGTTGCTGTTGTGCTGCGTGTTTTACTACTGCTTTTTGGGGTTTTGGAGGAGGAAAGGTGTGGAGAAACACCATATAGATGTAGAGTGGTGGTCTGGTCGTTCGTCGTAACATTTCCGGGTTGTTTGACACTAGTACGGTGGTCGTTTTGTGTATGAAAAGATTGGAGTGTATTGGGCTATTTTGTAGAATTTGATGGTATAATATAAGGCTGGAAAATAATGTATATATGTTGTTATTGTTGTGTTATTATGTTGTTGGAGTTATCTTGAATTTGGAGGAAGTAAGGATTATAGGGGAGATACTGCCCGTTTTTATACAAAATAAGCTTGTCGTCCATTGTGCGATAGTTGTACCTTTCATAACTTGATGATAGTATTATTATCATTGTTGTAGATTAAGGTGCGAAGAGGCGAGTTCAACTTTGGCGATTGGGAAGATTGTGATAAGGTATGTTAAGGCACTTACTTCTTTCTTTTGGCATGATCTAAAGTGAAAAGAATACGCTATTTCATAGCGGATCTACTCCTAGCAACTAAGGTTGTCCATGTTGTTCTTTCCTTATAAAATTATTCTAAGCAAGTGTGTATTATCCTTGAATCCTACTGAGGTTCATATTGAGGGTATGGATGTCCATAATTTTCTTAAGTCACTCCAAAAGGTTTAGAACGTGATTCCATGAGTCTAGCATGCATTATATATTGTATCTATTTTACTCTACCGAGCCACTCTATAGTCGGCCGAGTACGACACCTATTGTGCAACCACTGATCAGTTGGGTTTACCGAGCTCCACGTGGCCGGGTACGATTCAACCGAGCCTTATATGGCCAGGTACGTTTTTACCGAGTCCTCTTTGAGGCCGGGTATGATATGATGATGATATTGTCCACAGAGGTGAATGTATTTAAAAGTTTATGTATATATATGTATTATGCATTTCATGTCAGTAGTCCCCAGAGGCACTCAGATGTTACAGGTTGTAGCTCCTCTATCTCTCTTTACATTACTGTTCTTATTTATGTTTTCCTGCCTTGCATACTCGGTACTTTATTCGTACTGGCGTTCCTTTTCCCCGGGGACGTTGCGTTTCATGCCCGCAGGTCTCGATAGACAGGTTGACATTCCTCTAAGTAGGCTATCAGCTCAGCGGAAGTATTGGTGCACTCCACATGCTCCGGAGTTGCCTATTTGGTCAGTATGCTTTTGATATGTATTGATTGGTATGGCGGGGCCCTGTCCCAACCATTATGGTTTTAAGTACTCTTAGAGGCTTGTAGACAGATGTCAGGTGTATGGATACTTGTATGGCGTTGTCGGCCTATGTTTTGAGTTTACAAATGGTCATGTCGACCTTATAGGCCCGTATGTCACATGTATAAGTTTGTATATCATGTTGGGTCATCATATGTTGAGTATTCCCTTATGTTTTATTCTTGTTATCTCATGATGGGTTTTCTAGCTCATTTATCCATGATAGTATGATAAGAAAGATATGTTACGTTGTTACTCGGTTGAGTAAGGCACCGGGTGCCCGCCGCGGCCCTTCGGTTTGGGTCGTGACACCTCTGGGATAACCTAGTTGACATCTCCAAAAATTATTATGGTAGTTGGTTTGTAGGGGGAGACTTCAATGAAGTCTTAAAAGCTTGGGACAAATTTGGGGGCAACCCCATTAACACAAATAGGAGCAACCTATTTTGGAATTGTGTCAATAGTTGCCAACTTGTAGACCTAGGATTCAAAGGTAGCAAATACACTTGGTCCAACAAACGCTACAAGAATAGGTCTTGCCTCATCCTTGAAATGATTGATAGGTGTTTTGCCAATAACCATTGGGTAAATGAATACCCAGAGTCTAGCATTATCCACCTAGTAAGGACCCACTCTGACCATTGTCCCTTGCTAGTTAAGCTAAACAATAACCACCCTCTAGCCACCACCAAGCCTTTCAGGCTCAAATCAATGTGGTGCAGCCACCCCATGTTCCAATCCCTCATCAGGGACTCCTTGCCCTATCACTCCACCCTGATCACTTCCACCACAAGATTTAAATAAAAGGTCACCATTTGGAATAAAACAACCTTTGGCAACATCTTCCATAAAAAGAAGCATCTCCTTTCCAGGATAGCTGGGATCCAGAGATCTCCAAGCTATCAAACTAGCTCCTTTCTCCAGAACCTGGAAAACAACCTTATTGAAGAGCTTGATTCTATCCTCAAAAATGAGGAAGATTTCTGGAAACTCAAAGCCAGAATTAACTGGCTTACTGATGATGATGCCAACACCAGATTCTTCCACACTTTAACCCTTAATAAGAGAAGGAGGAACAGAATTCTCTCCCTTAAGGAAGAATCAGGACATTGGCCTTATGAGCCCCAAGGAATCAAAAATTCAATATCTAACTTCTTTCTGGATCTCTACTCCACTTCCCATACTCACTCACAAAGAATCAACAACACTAAGAGTCCAATGGGGCCTCCCCTTTCAGAAATCCAAAAAAATCTCTATGGCAATGCCCCTCAGAGATAGTGAAATCAAGAATGCCATATTCTCTTTCAAACCTTTCAAAGCTCCAGGGCCTGATGGCCTACACCCCTTCTTCTACCAAAGATACTGGGACATTGTGGGAAAGGATGTAATCTCCTTTTGTAAAAACTGCTTCTTTACATCCACAATGCATCCCTTGATGAATGAAACACTTCTATGCCTCATTCCCAAAGTCTCCATGCATCAATGATCAAGAACTTCAGGCCCATAGGCCTATGCAATACTGTTTACAAAACTGTCACTAAGATTCTAGTGAACAGGATCAAACCTTTCTTTCCCATTAGCATTGGCCCTTCTCAGGCTAGATTCCTCTCCAAAAGGAGAGCTTCTGATAATGCCATAATTGTCCAAGAATACATCACCCATTTTGGGAAGATGAAAGGAAAAATACCCAACATGATTCTCAAGATTGACCTGAAAAAGGCCTTTGACAGACTTGAATGGTCCTTTATAAAAGAAACCCTCCATGTGTTCAACTTTCCCAAGGATACAATCAATCTCATTATGTCTTGTGTCAGCTCTTCATCCATCTCTGTCCTTGTCAATGGAGAGCAAACAAACTCCTTTAAATCCACAAGAGGTTGTCACATTACCTCTTCATCCTCTGCATGGAAAGGTTATCCAGATCCATCGAGAGAAGTGTCCAACTCAAGGAATGGGCACCCATTAGCATTAGTAGATCTGGGCCAAAGATATCTCACCTCTTTTTTGTTGTTGATCTAACACTGTTTGCTATAGCTAATCAGGGAAACTCCAGCACAATGCTCAACACTCTCAACTAGTTCAATTAGGCCTCAGGGCAAAAAATCAATCTCAGCAAATCCAAAGTCTGCTTCAATGCCAACTGCCAACCACACCAAATGCAAACCATCTCAAACACCCTTGCCATCCAGGCATCAGTCTCCTTTGGAAAATACCTCGGTTTCCCAATCTTCCACAAAAGACCCACCCACAATGACTTCCAATTCATCATTGACAATCTTCACACAAAATTGGCTGGATGGAAAACTAACATGATCAATATGGCTGGAAGAACTACATTGGCAAAATCATCACTCAACACTATGCCTAACCATGTCATGCAATACATTAAACTCCCTTCCAAAATATCCAAAGAAATTGACAAAATCCAAAGAAACTTCATCTGGGGTACTACTAGTGTAAAAAAGAAAATGAACCTACTATCCTGGGATACAGTCACAAAATCAAAAGCTCGGGGTGTTTTGAAAATTCAGAAAGCTGAACTAGAAAATAAAGAAATCCACTCAGGGCTGGCATGGAAACTCTACCAGAACCCCCACTCTCTCTGGGCAAAAACTCTTATAGCCAAACACTGCAACTGGAGACAACCAACAAAAATATCAAAGTCTCATACCTGGAAATGCATCCTCAAAGGGTGGAAATATGTATGCAAGCCAAAAGATGGGTTGCACACTCAGGGAACAGAGTCAATTTCCTTAATGATCCTTGGATCCCAAACTTCTCATCAATCAGATCCATCATAGAGGGACCTCTTTCCAAAGAAGACATGGCCATCACAGTGGCATATATCCACAACACTGGGGTTTGGGATTTTTCTTCTATATCACTAGACATACCCCCAAGCATCAAGAACACAATCCAAAATACTTTCATCCCACTAAACCCAATTAAAGAAGATAGAATGATCTGGGGGGATACCACTAATGGGATCTTCACTATAAAGTCAGCATACTCCCTACTTCACAACCTTGAATACCATCACTGTGAAAACACAGGCAACAATTTCCTGTGGATCTGGAAGTTAAAAGTTCCTAATAAAATCAAGTCCTTCTTCTGGCTCTTGTTCCATGACAGGCTCCCCACTAGCTCCTTCCTCCACCATATTGGGATCCAATTAGACCCAAAATGCTGCTTCTACAACCAGGCAATTGGAACATCTGCTCATATAATCTTTGAATGCCCCAATGCCAAATAATTTTGGACAAGGCATGTCTCTGAAAGTACAAACCTCCTCCCAACCCAGGTCCCAACCTTCAATAGTGGAGATTGACAAAACATATGGGATTTACTTAGAAATAAACTATTCAACAGCTTCATCAATTGGAAAGATCTAATTCCTTTTTGCTTTTGGCAAATCTGACTTACTAGAAACAATAACCTATTCAACAAAAGAAAGGATGTGGTAAACTTAAAAATTTCCATAGAGAAAGTAATTGAGTATATTACCTTTTTAGTAAACAGTTCACCAACAAAAAAAAAGAATTATTTGGGTCAAATGGACACCACCATCCACCAACTGGTACAAGTTCAATACTGATAGAGCTGCACTAGGGAACTCCGGCAAGAGAGGAGTGGAGGTGTCTTCAAAACTGCAAGTGGGAACTGGATTCTGGGCTACATGGGAAGTATTTCAACATACTACAAATACACAGGCAAAATTGCTTGCCATTTTAAGGGGCCTGCAACTAGAGAAAGAAAGGCACCTTTTACTCCTGGAAATCAACACAGACTCCACAGAGGTAATTAGAATGCTTGCCAATGGTAACCTTATTTTTTACTCTATCTTCTTTGAATGCAGGTCAATCATCCAAAGGCTGGAGATATGGTGGTGAAGCACAACTACAGGGAGACGAACAGGGTAGCTGATCTACTAGCCAAGGAGGGAGCCAAGAAGACTCCTTTTGAATATATTTTTTTAACAACAGTTCCTTCGGTGTTTGCTGCACATGCTTTTTGGGCAGACATCACAAGAACTGTTTCATCAAGATAAATTTTGGATTGTAATATTGACAACTGTAGTCACAATGAGGGTGATATGATATACCCCCCTCAAAACAATGTTACTGTCATTTGGCACCCTAACGGGTAGTTTCTTTTTATAATGAAATGCTCCTTTTAACCAAAAAAAAAAAGAACAAAGTTACGAGACTTATAGAGGAAATGAATAATTAGAATCTATAAATAAATAAAAAATCATTTCCTCTCTTTTATCTTCTCGTCTCTTTCTTTGAGCTAGTTTGACAGAATATTTGCGATGCTCAAAATTGTGACAATCAATAATTTGTCACAAATTCGTTACAAAGTCATATTTGTGACAAAATTGGAGTAAATTACTCAAATGGTCACTCAACTATCCCAAATTATCTTTTAAAGTTAATTTTCTTTCGTTTGTAACAACAAAGTCACTAAACTATGCCTATTGCACTCAGAAGGTCAATCAACCAGATTTTCCAAATTTTGGATTGCCAAATACCTATTTTACCCTCTAAATTATAAATATTTATCTTTTTTTTATTTTTTTTTTAAACTTTTTAATATTATGATTTTTTTCCTTTTTTAATTTATATCATGGACTTACCTAAAGAATAAAGAAATATTATTTATAAATTAAAAAAATAAAAAGTATTTAAGCATCTATAATGCTTAAATAACAAAATAATGAGCATATTAAAAAAATGAAGTAGAATAATTTATTCGTAATAATAATTTTAGTATTAACAACAAAAATTCAAAAATTTATTTACACAATTCAGAATGAAAGAAAATAAAGGCTGTAAAACATCCATTCCATGCACGTAATATAAGAATAATTATTTAAAAAAAGGTATTTTTCTAATATACATTATATATTCTTGAAAATTATGCTCAATTATATTATTATGTTTCTACCAACTTGAAGACACAAAGTTATGTCATCGGAAAGTAGGGGGATTATATGTATAGGGTAAATATGCTATGTATAAGTCGTGCATGAAATATATATAATATAAATTTTCAAGAATATATAATGTATCTGAAATAATTATTTTTATATTAGGTGCATCGAATATATAGATTTTACAATCTTTATTTCCTTTCATTTTGAATTGTGTACATAAAATTTTGAATTTGTATTGTTAATTCAAAAATTATTATTACTAACAAATTATTCAAATTAATTTTTTTACTATGCACATTATTTTTTTATTCCAGCATTATATATGCTTAAATATTATTTTAGTTTTTTAAAATTATAAATAATATTTTTTTACTCTATAGGTAAGTCCATAATATAAATTAAAAAGGGAAAATCATAATATTAAAAAGTTTTGAAAAAATAAAAAGAAGATAAATGTTTATAATTTAGAGGGTAAAATAGGTATTTGGCAATCCAAAATTTGGAAAATCTAGTTGAGTGACCTTCTGAATGCAATAGGCATAGTTCAGTGACTTTGTTGTTACAAACGAAAGAAAAGTGACTTTAGAAGATAATTTGGGATAGTTGAGTGACCATTTGAGTAATGAACTCGACAAAATTGTGGTGAATTTTTCAATTCGGTCTTTTTTTTTTCTTGTAGTGAAGGTGTATAATGTACGCTTTTCTTAGAATACCTCCTATTGGAATTTACAGAATATAGGCTGCCTACGTTATACTTTTTACGGTGCAGCCCTTCCTCGAACCCTACGTGAACGTGGAATACTTCGTGCACTGAGTTATCTTTTATCGATAAATTAAAACTCTCCTTCTTTCACCTTAATTTTACGACCATTACAAAAATCATACTTCCTCCGGTCCAAAATAAGTAACTTTTTTGGCCTTTATTTTGTGATCTAAAATAAGTGATTTTTTTCAGATTTCAAGAATGAATTAATTATTTATTTCCTACATTGCCCTTGGAGTAAATAGTATTGGAGTATGTGTTAGGAGTGTTTATGTGAAGAGATAGTAAAGGTTAAAATGGTCAATTTCATTGCTAATTATTTAAAGGTGAATTTCTTAATCTGTGTTAAAACAGCTAAAAAATCACTTATTTTGGACCGGAGGAAGTAATTGTTTTCACCTTTTTTTGTTCTTCTACCTCGGAATTATGCAAATGACATCCTGAAAGTTAGAAAATTTTAAATTCATGTGCATTCTAATATGCCTTGTCAAGACCTTATCATGGATATTACAGGTACTGTTAGTATATTGTATTTGTAAAATAATTCTGAAAATATAAATGAATATAAAAAGAAATGAACATATACATAAATGACAGAAAACCAATTCGAGCCCACTGAATTCACAGTGTTTCCTCAAGGAATTTAATCCCCTCCTAGTACCCAAGGTTATGGATTATTTTCTCCCAGGATAGAACGAATTACACATGGTGTAGTGGTACTTCAAACCCTAGTGTTTCAGCGAATAGAAAGTTTGGAAGCAAATCACACTTACTTTTGCTTTGTTTGATGCTAAAAGTATGCAGAAGAAGGAGAAGAAATGTGATGACCCGACCGGTCGTCTTAAGAATTAACGCCTCGATCCCCTAGTAATTTCTTTCCCCGAGTTTATTTCTGCTATTTTAATTTGCCGGGATGTTCGGTTTGGAGTTTCGGAGAGTTTTGGGACACTTCGTCCCAGAATGAGAGCTTAAGTGTTGGAAAGTTGACCGTAGTCAGAACAATGTGAAGATGGCCTCGGAATGTAAATCCGATGGTTCCGTTAGCTCCGTTGGGTGATTTCAGGCTTAGGGGCGTGATCGGATTGTGTTTTGGAGGTCCATAGCTAATTTAGGCTTGAAATGACGAGAGTCGAATTTTTAAAGTTTCCGGTCCGATAGTGAGATTTTGATCTAAGGGTCGGAATGGAAGTCCGAAAGTTGGAATAGCTCTGTATTGTCGAATGTGACGTACTTGCAAAATTTCAGGTCATTCGGACGAGATTTGATAGACTTTTTTATCGAAAGCATAATTTAAGAGTTCTTGGAGTTCTTAGGCTTGAATCCTATGTTAAATTGGTGATTTGATGTTGTTGTGAGCGTTCCGAAGTTTTGAACAAGTTTGAACGATGTCATGGGATGTGTTGGTACAATTGGGTTGAAGTTCCGGGGGTTCCGGGATGTTTTAGGCCGAAAATCATAGCTGTAGCAGGTCCAGAAGGGTTGCAGGCCTCGGAACCCACCAGCGCGGTCCGCACAAAATGAAGTGCGTTCGCGGTAGGTGCTGTGCGGACCGCACAAAATGAAGTGCAGTCGCGGTAGGTGTTGTGCGGACCGCACAAAATGCAGTGCGGCCGCGGTGAAGAACATTTCACTGGTCCTACTTTAGAAGCTCATATCTTTTGATCTACAAGGAATTTTGAGATGATTCAAAAACAAAAGTTGTAGCCCTTCGTATCTTGTTGAGAAAGTTATGGCCAAAATACTAAAGCCTGTCACTGCAGTCAAAACCTGTGCGGCCGCAGTCGTTTTTGTGCGGACCGCACTGGTTTTGTGCGGACCGCGGTCGTTTTTGTGCGGTCCGCAGAGGTGGAAATCCGGGGGGTGCTCTATAAATACGAGGTTTTGGGTTTTATTTGATATTTTGACCTAGAGAGCTCGGATTTTGGCGATTTTTCGAAGGATTTTCAAGAAATTCATCGGGGTAAGTGATTCTAACTCAGATTTGGCTAGAGTACATGAATCTATCATTGAATTCATCATTTAATTCGTAATTTTGGATGGAATTTGGGGAGAAAATTTGTGAAATCTTTCAAAAATATAAAATGATGATCTGAATGACCAAATGGTATCGGAATTGGATAATTTTGGTATGGTTAGACTCGTGAGGGTATGAGGATTCTGAAAATGTAAATTTTACCCGAATCCGAGACGTGGGCCCGAGAGGCATTTTTGTCATTTTACCTAATTTCGTGTATTAGCTTAGGATTTAATTGTGGAATCAGTTACTTGGAGTGTTATTTACATTATGAAATTTAATTGAATAGATTTGGGCAATTTGGAGTCGAATACTCGTGGCAAGAACGTGGTCTCGGGTTGATTTTTGAGCCGGTTCAAGGTAAGTGGCTTGTCTAACCTTGTGTGGGGGACTTTCGCCTTAGGATTGGTATTGTGGTAATTGAAATGCCTTGTGCGTGAAGTGACGAGCGCGTACTTGTGCTAATTGTTGAAAAATTCTATTTTTATAAAAATAGCCTTAATTGTATCTTCCTTTATTGTTTACACTACTTGGAATTTAAGTCTGCTGTTAGTCTAGAGAAACATGTCTAATTGACTTAATTGATTTCCTTGCTCAAAATGCATTATTTGGATTATGTGCGACATGCTAGGCTAGAAATACATGCTTTATCTTGATATGGAATTTGAATTTAAATTGTGTATTCATCGTGTTGTTGCTGTGTGTTTACTTTGGGACTACGGATTATATTCCGGGAGATCCCCCTGCACATATATTGATTTGGACTATAGTGGGGATACCAGGAGATCCCCGGCACATATATTGAGGATGCCAAGAGATCCTCGGAATACCAAGAGATCCCTAGCATATATTGAGGATACCAAGAGATCCTCGGGATACCGAGAGATCCCTAGCACATATTGAGGATACCAAGAGATCCTCGGGATGCCAAGAGATCCCTAGTATATATTGAGGATACCAGGAGATCCTCGAGATACCAAGAGATCCCTGGTACAGATTGAGGATACCAAGAGATCCTCGGGATACTGAGAGATCTCCGGTTATTACCCTTGTGATCGTGTTAGCCTCTATTTCGGTTATTGTATTCCTTACTTTCTCGTATTAAATTCTTATTGTTAGCTTGCAACTGAATTTCTTATCTTATCCTGTCATATCTTATATCTTATTTGATCTCAGTAGGGCCCTGACCTTCCTCGTCACTACTCCACCGAGGTTAGGCTTGGCACTTACTGAGTACCGCTGTGGTGTACTCATGCCCTTTCTGCGCATGTTTTTCATGTGCAGATCCAGGTACTTTTATCCAGTCCTATCACCCCTGAGGCAAGGCGACTGCTCTAGCGACTTCGAGGTATATCTGCCGCGTCCGCAGACCGAGGAGTCTCTTTCTATTCCTGCATTTTGTATTTAGCCCTTCTGTACTTTCTGTTCTTGTTAGACATTCCGGAGTTAGAGCTATATAGTATTTCTTAGCTTGTGATTCATGGGTTTTCGGGTTTTGGGAGTATGTATTGGTTTTGAGAAGTTATGTATTGTGTATGCCGAGCGGCATTTTATATATCATTTATTTCGGTTATTTTTGGTTTTTGATTATTTATCGCAAGTTTTGTTTATGTTCCGCATTGTTAGGCTTACCTAGTTGTAGAGACTAGGTGCCGTCATGATAGTTTACGGAGAGCGAACTGGGGTCGTGACAAGTTGGTACCAGAGCCGATTTATTATTGCTCAGCATGGTAGATTTGATATTATCTTGGGCATGGACTGGTTGTCTCCCTATTATGCTATTCTTGATTGTCACGCCAAAACCGTGACACTGGCTATGCCAGGTATACCGCGTGTTGAGTGGAGGGGTGCTTTAGATTACACTCCCAGTAGAGTTATTTCTTTCCTTAAGGCTCAGCGTATGGTTGAGAAGGGGTGTAACACGTATTTAGATTACGTGAGGGATGTCAGCATTGATACCCCTTACGTTGATTCAGTCCCAGTAGTGCGGGATTTCTCTGATGTGTTTCCAGCTTACCTTCCGGGCATGCCGCCCAATAGAGATATTGATTTTGGCATTGATCTGTTTCCGGTCACTCAACCCATTTCTATTCCTCCGTATCGTATGGCTCCTCCTGAGTTGAAGGATCAGTTACAGGAATTGCTTGATAAGGGTTTTATTCGGCCCAGTGTATCACCTTGTGGTGCTCCTGTCTTTTTTGTGAAGAAAAAGGATGGTTCTATGCGTATGTGTATTGATTATTGCCAGTTGAACAAAGTTATAATGAAGAACAGTTATCATTTGCCTCGTACTGATGATCTGTTTGACCAACTTCAGGGCGCACGGGTGTTTTCTAAGATTGATTTGCGCTCAGGTTATCATCAGTTGAAGATTCGGGAGCCAGATATCCCGAAAACTGCTTTCAGGACTCGATATGGTCATTACGAGTTCCTTGTTATGTCATTTGGGCTGACCAATGCCCCAGCAGCCTTTATGCATTTGATGCATAGTATATTTCGGCCAGATCTCGACTCGTTTGTCATTGTCTTTATTGATGATATTCTGGAGTATTCCCGGAGCCGGGAAGATCATGAGCAGCATCTGAGGACTGTGCTTCAAACTCAGAGAGAGGAGAAGTTATATGCTAAGTTCCCGAAATGTGAGTTTTGGTTGGATTCAGTGGCATTCCTAGGCCACGTGGTATCGAGTGAGGGTATTCAGGTGGATCCGAAGAAGATAGAGGCCGTGCAGAGTTGGCCCAGACCATCCTCAGCTACAGAGATCCGTAGTTTCCTTGGCTTGGCGGGTTACTACCGTCGTTTTGTGGAGGGGTTTTCATCGATTACAGCCCCTATGACCAGATTGACCCAGAAGGGTGCTCCGTTCCAGTGGACGGAAGAGTGCGAGGCGAGCTTTCAGAAGCTCAAGACAGCTTTGACTACAACCCCAGTTTTGATATTGCCTATAGGTTCGGGGTCTTACTGTCTATTGTGATGCCTCGAGGATTGGCCTTGGAGCGGTATTGATACAAGATGGTAGGGTGATTGCCTACGCGTCCAGGCAGTTGAAGGTACATGAGAAGAATTATCCTGTCCACGATCTTGAGTTAGCTGCCATTGTTCATGCATTGAAGATTTGGCGTCATTACTTGTACGGTGTGCCTTGTGAGATATATACTGATCAGCGGAGTTTGCAGCATCTGTTCAAGCAGAAGGACTTTAATCTACGTCAGAGGAGATGGCTAGAGCTGCTGAAGGATTATGACATCACTATCTTGTATCACCCGGGCAAGGCCAATGTGGTGACCGATGCTTTGAGCTGCCAGGCAGAGAGTTTGGCTTATTTACCAGCAGCAGAGAGCCTATGGCGATGGATGTTCAGGCCTTAGCCAGCTAGTTTGTGAGATTGGATCTTTCGGAGCCCAGTCGGGTTCTAGCTTGTGTGGTCTCTCGGTCTTCCTTACTTGATCGTATCCGGGAGCGTCAGTTTGATGACCCTCATTTGCTTGTCCTCAAGGACAAAGTGTTGCATGGCGATGCCCGAGATGTGACTATTGGTGATGACGGAGTATTGAGGATGCATGGTCGAGTTTGTGTACCCAATGTTGATGGGATTCGGGAGTTGATTCTAGATGAGGCCCATAGTTCGCGGTATTCCATTCATCCGGGTGCCGTGAAGATGTATCAGGATTTGAGGCAGCACTACTAGTGGAGACGGATGAAGAAGGATATAGCTGGGTTTGTAGCTCGGTGCCTTAATTATCAGCAGGTGAAGTATGAGCACCAGAGACCGGGTGGATTGCTTCAGCAGATAGAGATTCCGGAGTGGAAGTGGGAGCGGATCACCATGGACTTCGTATCTGGGCTCCCACGGACTTTGAAGAAGTTCGATGCCATTTGGGTTATTGTGGATCAGCTGACCAAGTCCGCGCATTTCATCCCGGTGTGTACTACCTATTCCTCGGAGCGGTTGGCGGAGATTTATATCCGGGAGATTGTTCGTCTGCATGGTATTCTAGTTTCCATCATTTCAGACAGAGGTACTCAGTTCACTTCGCGATTCTGGAGAGCCGTACAACAGGAGTTGGGTACTCGGGTGGAGTTGAGCACAGCATTTCACCCTTAGATGGACGGACAGTTCGAACGCACTATTCAGATTCTTGAGGATATGCTTCGTGCGTGTGTGATTGAGTTTGGAGGTTCTTGGGATCAGTTCTTGCCATTGGCGGAGTTTGCCTACAACAACAGTTATCAGTCGAGCATTCAGATGGCACCGTACGAGGCCTTATATGGTAGGCGATGTAGATCTCCGGTGGGTTGGTTTGAGCCGGGTAAGGCTAGATTATTGGGCATAGACTTAGTCCAGGATGCTTTGGATAAGGTTAAGGTGATTCAGGATAGACTCCGTACAGCCTAGTCCAGACAGAAGAGTTATGCAGACCGGAAGGTTCGTGATGTTTCATATATGGTTGGAGAACGGGTTCTGCTTCGGGTTTCGCCTGTGAAGGGCGTTATGAGATTTGGGAAGAAAGGGAAGTTGAGTCCGAGGTTCATTGGCCCTTTTGAGATATTGAGGCGCATTGGGGAGGTTGCTTATGAGCTTGCCTTACCTCCCAACTTGGCAGGAGTTCACCCGGTATTTCACGTTTCGATGCTCCGAAGGTATCACGATGATCCGTCGCACGTGTTGGATTTCAGTTCAGTCCTGCTGGACAAGGACCTATCCTATGTTGAGGAGCCAGTGTAAATATTGGACAGGCAGGTTAGAAAGCTGAGGTCAAAGAACATTGCATCAGTGAAGGTTCAGTGGCGGGGTCAGCCGGTCGAGGAGGCGACCTGGGAGATCGAGCAGGTTATGCGTAGCCGTTACCCTCATCTTTTCACTACTTCAAGTATGTCTCTATGCTCGTTCGAGGATGAACGAAAGTTTAAGTGTAGGAGGATGTGACGACTCGGCCGGTCGTCTTAAGAATTAACGCCCCGATCCCCTAGTAATTTCTTTCCCCGAGTTTATTTCTGCTATTTTGATTTGCCGGGATGTTCGGTTGGGAGTTTCGGAGAGTTTTGGGACACTTCGTCCCAGAATGAGAGCTTATGTGTTGGAAAGTTGACCATAGTCGGAACAGTGTGAAGACGACCTCGGAATGTAAATCCGATGGTTCCGTTAGCTCCGTTGGGTGATTTCAGGCTTAGGGGCGTGATCGGATTGTGTTTTGGAGGTCCATAGCTAATTTAGGCTTGAAATGACGAGAGTCGAATTTTTGAAGTTTCCGGTTCGATAGTGAGATTTTGATCTAAGGGTCGGAATGGAAGTCCGAAAGTTGGAGTAGCTCCATAGTGTCGAATGTGACGTACTTGCAAAATTTTAGGTCATTCGGACGAGATTTGATAGACTTTTTGATCGAAAGCATAATTTAAGAGTTCTTGGAGTTTTTAGGCTTGAATCCTATGTTAAATTGGTGATTTAATGTTGTTGTGAGCGTTTCGAAGTTTTGAACAAGTTTGAACGATGTCATGGGATGTGTAATTGGGTTGAAGTTCCGGGGGTTCCGGGATGTTTTAGGCCAAAAATCGTAGCTGTAGAAGGTCCAGAAGGGTTGCAGGCCTCGGAACCCACCAGCGCGGTCCGCAAAAAATGAAGTGCGTCCGCGGTAGGTGCTGTGCGGACCGCACAAAATGAAGTGCGGCCGCAGTAGGTGCTGTGCGGACCGCACAAAATGCAGTGCGGCCGCGGTGAAGAACATTTCAATGGTCCTACTTCGGAAGCTCATATCTTTTAATCTACAAGGAATTTTGAGATGATTCAAAAAGTTAAGTTGTACCCCTTCGTGTCTAGTTTCCAGAAAGGTAAAGATATCACAATTTGCACATTTGTAGCGAAAGTTATGGCCAAAATACTAAAGCCTGTCACTGCAGTCAAAACCTATGCGGCCGCAGTTGTTTTTTTTTTTGTGGACCGCACTGGTTTTGTGCGGACCGCGGTCGTTTTTGTTCCGCAGAGGTGGAAATCCGGGGGTACTCTATAAATACGAGGTTTTGGGTTTTATTTGATATTTTGACCTACAGAGCTCGGATTTTGGCGATTTTTCGAAGGTTTTTCAAGAAATTCATTGGGGTAAGTGATTCTAACTCAGATTTGGATAGAGTACATGAATCTATCATTGAATTCATCATTTAATTCGTAATTTTGGATGGAATTTGGGGAGAAAATTTGTGAAATCTTTCAAAAATATAAAATGATGATCTGAATGACCAAATGGTATCGGAATTGGATAATTTTGGTATGGTTAGACTCGTGAGGGTATGGGGATTCTAAAAATGTAAATTTTACCCGAATTCGAGACGTGGGCCCGAGGGGCATTTTGGTCATTTTACCCAATTTCGTGTATCAGGTTAGGATTTAATTGTGGAATCAGTTACTTGGAGTGTTATTTACATTATGAAATTTAATTGAATAGATTTGGGCAATTTGGAGTCGAATACTCGTGGCAAGAACGTGGTCTCGGGTTGATTTTTGAGCCGGTTCAAGGTAAGTGGCTTGTCTAACCATGTGTGGGGGACTCTCCCCTTAGGATTGGTATTGTGGTAATTGAAATGCCTTGTGCGTGAGGTGACGAGCGCGTACTTGTGCTAATTGTTGAAAAATCCTATTTTTATAAAAATAGCCTTAATTGTATTTTCCTTTATTGTTTACACTACTTGGAATTTAAGCCTGCTGTTAGTCTAGAGAAACATGTCTAATTGACTTAATTGATTTGCTTGCTCAAAATGCCTTATATGGATTATGTGCGACATGCTAGGCTAGAAATACCTGCTTTATCTTGATATGGAATTTGAATTTAAATTGTGTATTCTTCGTGTTGTTGCTGTGTGTTTACTTTGAGACTACGGATTATATTCGGGAGATCCCCCTACACATATATTGATTTGGACTATATTGCGGGATACCAGGAGATCCCCGGCACATATATTGAGGATGCCAAGAGATCCTCGGGATACCAAGAGATCCCTAGAATATATTGAGGATACCAAGAGATCCTCGGGATACCGAGAGATCCCTAGCACATATTGAGGATACCAAGAGATCCTCGGGATACCAAGAGATCCCTAGTATATATTGAGGATACCAGGAGATCCTCGAGATACCAAGAGATCCCTGGTACAGATTGAGGATACCAAGAGATCCTCGGGATACTGAGAGATCTCCGGTTATTACCCTTGTGATCGTTTTAGCCTCTGTTTCGGTTATTGTATTCCTTACTTTCTCGTATTAAATTCTTATTGTTAGCTTGCAACTGAATTGCTTATCTTATCCTGTCATATCTTATATCTTATTTGATCTCAGTAGGGCCCTAACCTTCCTCGTCACAACTCCACCGAGGTTAGGCTTGGCACTTACTGAGTACCGCTGTGGTGTACTCATGCCCTTTTTGTGCATGTTTTTCATGTGCAGATCCAGGTACTTCTATCCAGTCATATCACCCCTGAGGCAAGGCGATTGCTCTAGCGACTTCGAGGTATATCTGCCGCGTCCGCAGACCAAGGAGTCTCTTTCTATTCCTGCATTTTGTATTTAGCCCTTCTGTACTTTTTGTTCTTGTTAGACATTCCGTAGTTAGAGCTATATAGTATTTCTTAGCTTGTGATTCATGGGTTTCCGGGTTTCGGGAGTATGTATTGGTTTTGAGAAGTTAAGTATTGTGTATGCCGAGCGGCATTTTATATATCGTTTATTTCGGTTATTTTTAGTTTTTTATTATTTCTTCCGCAAGTTTTGCTTATGTTCCGCATTGAATGGGGAATGGCTATATCATGGAAGTATGCATGAAAAACTGTGTGATTCGCAAGTAAGGATTAATTGCATCTGGATAAGTAGGTTTCCCTTTGAACTTTCCGTTGTGAACTTATCTCGGATATACTCGATTAATCGGTAGATTTGATATCTTTGAACCGTCGAACTTTGGTGTATACCTAGACAACCACAAGTCACACAACCAACCCTTAACCGTCTTTGGTTCTCATTGTTGTGTTCGTTTCAGCCATGAACACCGCCTGGTTTCATAAGTGCGTAGAGAACTGGCCGTACGAAGTTCTCCTTGAAGCGGCTAACACTTCACACTTACATAGGTGATTCCTAAACGTGTCATCCCGTAGATACACTATTTGATATACCCCGTATCAAATTTAGAAATCATTAAAAAGCCTTAATGCTTTATCCTTGGTACTGAATATTGTCTCATCACGAGAATGGACCAAAAGATTATTTGACAATGTTGAACCGTCATTAATGACTTTGTTTGATCTCCTTGAACCTAGATCTTGGGATCTCCAGTCTTCAAGGTAGAGTTACCATCACTATGACTTATTCTCGGCCACAGTCCCATTCCCCTTGATGACTTCTCAACTACCTCTCTAGTTAGGCCTTTTGTAAGTGGATCCGACACATTATCACTTGACTTTACATAGTCAATAGTGATAATTCCTCTAGAGAGTAATTGTCTAACGGTTTTATGTCTTCATCGTATATGATGAGATTTACCGTTATACATAACGCTCCCTGCCCTTCCAATTGCCGCTTGACTATCACATGTATGGATATTGGTGCCAACGGTTTGGGCCAAAATGGAATATCTTCCAAGAAATTCTGGAGCCATTCAGCTTCTTCACCGGCTTTATCCAAGGCTATGAACTCAGCCTCCATTGTAGAGCGGGCAATACAAGTTTGTTTGGACGACTTCCAAGATACCGCTCCTCCACCAATAGTGAATACATATCCACTTGTGGACTTGGAATCAGTTGATCCGGTGATCCAATTTGCATCACAGTATCCCTCAAAGACCGCAGGATATTTACCGTAGTGCAAAGCAAAGTCCTGGGTATGTACTAAATACCCCAAAACTCGTTTCATGGCCATCCATTGAGATTGACATGGATTGCTCGTATATCGACTCAATTTACTTATCGCACAAGCTATATCTGGTCGTGTACAATTCATGATGTACATTAAGAAACCCAACATACGAGCATAATCCAATTGTGATATGCTTTGGCCTTTGTTCTTTGCTAATGCAAGATTCATGTCAATTGGAGTCTTTGCAAATTTAAAACCCAAATGCTTGAATTTTTCAAGTATTGTCTTAATATAATGAGATTGTGACAATGCCAGACCTTGAGAAGTCTTATGGATCTTAATTCCCAGAATTAAATCAGCAACTCTCAAGTCTTTCATATCAAACTTGCTAGTTAGCATACGCTTAGTAGCATTTATGTTGGAAATGTCATTACCCATTATGAGCATATCATCCACATATAAGCAAACAATGACTATGTGATTTGGAACATTTTTAATGTACACACATTTATCACATTCATTTATCTTACATCCATTTGACAACATTGTTTGGTCAAATTTAGCATGCCATTGTTTGGGTGCTTGTTTTAATCCGTAAAGGGACTTAACAATTCTACAGACCTTCTTTTCTTTACCTAGAACCACAAACCCTTCAGGTTGTTCCGTGTATATATCTTCCTCCAACTCTCCATTTAAGAAGGCCGTCTTAACATCCATTTGATGAATTTCAAGACCATAAACTGCAGCTAAAGCTGCTAACGTTCGTATGGATGTAATTCTTGTAATTGGAGAGTATGTATCAAAATAGTCAAGACCTTATCGTTGTCTATACCCTTTGACCACAAGTCTTGCCTTATATTTGTCAATAGTGCCATCATCTTTCATTTTCCTCTTAAAGATCCATTTAGAACCCAACGGTTTATTTCCAGGAGGAAGATCAACCAATTCCCATGTATGGTTGTTCAGTATAGATTCTATTTCATTATTGACTGCCTCTTTCCATAACAATGATTCCGAAGAAGACATAGTTCGTTAAATGTTTGAGGCTCATCTTCCAATAAGAAAGTCACAAAATCTGTTCCAAATGAAGTAGACATTCTTTGACATTTACTACGTCTTGGATCCTCCTGGTTAAGTGTACTTTCTTTTGTTTCTTCCCGAGGTCGTTTAGATCCTTCACCAATCGACTCGTATTCCTTTGTATACGGATATATATTTTCAAAGAACTCAACATTATCTGATTCTATAACCGTATTAATATGAATGTCGGGATTTTCTGATTTATGAACCAAAAATCGATATGCTTTACTATTAGTCGCATATCCTATGAAAACACAATCAACGGTTTTCGGTCCTATTTGTACCCTTTTGGGTTTAGGAACTTGCACTTTTGCCAAACACCCCCACACTTTAAAATAATTCAAGTTGGGCTTCCTTATTTTCCATTTTTCATATGGAATGGATTGTGTTTTGCTATGGGGTAGTCGATTTAGTATTCGGCTAGCCGTAAGAACGGCTTCCCCCACAAGTTCTGTGGCAAACCAAAACTTATCAATAATGCGTTCATCATCTCCTTTAATGAACGATTCTTTCTTTCTGCAATCCCATTAGATTGGGGCGTGTAAGGGGCCGTTGTTTGATGAATAATTCCATATTCTAAACAGATTTGTTCAAAAGGATATTCATATTCACCACCCCTAGCACTTCTTATCATTTTGATTTTCTTGTTAAGTTGCGTTTCAACTTTATTTTTGTATTGCTTGAATGCGCCTATTGCTTCATCTTTACTATTAAGTAAGTAAACATAGCAATATCGAGTACTATCGTCAATAAAAGTTATGAAATACTATTTTCCACCGCGAGATGGTATTGACTTTATTTCACAAATATTTGTGTGAATTAAGTCTAAAGGATTTGAATTCCTTTCAACCGACTTATAAGGATGTTTAACATACATAGATTCCACACATACTTGATATTTTGATTTTTCACATTCAGACTTGGGCAATACTTCCAAATTTAATCATTTTCCGTAAGGTTTTATAATTGACATGACCCAAACGTATATGCCTTAATTTATTTGACTCAAGTAAGTAAGACGAAGCTGAAATTTTATTATTATTTTCAACAACCATTACATTCAGCTTGAAAAGACCCTCAGTGAGGTAACTTTTCCTACAAATATTTCATTCTTACTTATTACAACCTTATCGGAAACAAAAACACATTTAAAACCATTCTTAACAAGAAGTCCAGTAGAAACTAAATTCTTCCTAATCTCGGGAACATGAAGGACAATGTTCAAAGTCACCACTTTGCCGGAAGTCATTTTGAGAAATATCTTCCCACAGCCTTCAATCTTGGCCTTTGAAGCATTTCCCATAGAAATCTTCTCATCGGGTCCAACAGGAGCATAAGTAGCAAAAGCTTCTCTAACAACACAAACATGGCGAGTGGCTCCAGAATCAATCCAGCACTCTTTAGGATTGCCCCCCAAGTTGAATTCGGAAAGCATGGCACATAAGTCGTCAACATCATCATGCTTTTCAACCATGTTTGCTTGACCCTTGTTCTTGTCTTTCTTCGGAGCACGACACTCCGTAGATTTGTGTCCGGTTTTTCCATAGTTGTAGCAGTTTCCACTGAACCGCTTCTTGCTTGGGTTGTATTTCGGTCCAGAAGCCTTCTTCCTCTTTTTGTTCTCTTCAACAATATTTGCTCCCATTATTGTTGAGTTTCCACGGCCTCTCTTTTCAGCAGCTTTGTTGTCCTCTTCGATTCTCAATCAAACAATGGAGATCTTCAAGGGACATCTCCTTGCGTTTGTGTTTCAAGTAGTTTTTGAAGTCCTTCCACAAAGGAGGCAACTTCTCAATCATCGCTGCTACTTGAAATGCTTCATTGATGACAAGACCTTCAATGAAATATCTGTTAGTAAAAATACTAAGATTACTACTTTCAACATCAATATTAATTTGATTTATACCTTCAGCAAGGAGATCGTGAATAATCACTTGCAATTCCTGGACTTGGGTAATAACAGACTTGCTATCTACCATTTTGTAGTCCAAAAACTTTGCAGCAACAAACTTTTTCAACTCGGCATCTTTGGTTTTGTATTTCTTATCAAGCGCAGTCCATAGTTCCTTTGACGTTTCCACGCCACTGTACACGTTATACAAAGCATCCTCCAGCCCGCTTAGAATATAATTCTTGCACAATAAATTTGAATGTTTCCACGCCTCAATCACGAGAAAGCGTTCAATTTCTGGAGTTTCATCGGACAGCACAGTGTTGATACCCAATTTTTCCCTATGTATTTTGTACCCAAAATACTTCCAAAATAGCATATGTGTGCATATATAAGCACACCCATGAGTTTTGGTATTTTTCATGATTTTTAAACCAATTTATTGCCTGTTTTAATACCACAAAAATCCAAAATTATTCCCAAATTATCATTTTTGGTGAGTAACTTATTTCATTCTCATGTTTACACCAAAATATAAGTAAGGTAATTTTTGCATATTTTTTACAAATTCATTTGGCATTTTTAAAGCTAAATTGCATATAATTGCAATCATAGCCTATCTTGTAATTTTTAGCATTTTATAATTATAAAGTTAATCCCAGCATTTTTAAATTAATATTTATACAATATTTATTTACCCAGTACTCTTAATTTACTTTTAAAATTGTGTTACTATTTTATAAAAAATTAAAAAGGGAAAATTGGCTATTTACGATTTAGCCCCAATGCATTTCAATTATAGCCAAATTGATAACCCAATTCAGCCCCAATTTGAGCCCAAATCACCCCAGCCCAATTACCCAATCAACCCGACCCAATACCCATTAAATCAAACCCGCCCGCTTTCTTTTAATCTGAGCCGTTGATCATTTTTTATCAACGGCCCAGATCTCCCCTTTCCTTTTTTAATTTCAAACAACCCCAAACCCTACCCCATTCCTCACAATACGCCGCCTCTGAATCCTACTCTTTTCTCAACTCTCTCTCAACTCACCTCAAACCCTAGCCGCCGCCTCTCACCGAAACCCTAATCCATGGCTTCCCTGACTCATCGGAGGCCTATACCGGCCTCCCATGGCTTCTATGCGCTCATCTCTGAGGTCCTATGACCAGATCTTGAAGGGGTCTCGACCAAGCCGTTGCTCAATGGCTGTTCTCCGGTCGCCTTCAACCTCTGTCCGGCTAGCTATGGCCATTCGAGCTCGATCTTCGACTATCCTGCCTAGATCTGGAGTTTCCAAAGCCTTTCTCGTCGCCTGGGTTTCTTATGAAACCCTAGCTCTAAGGTTCTTTCTATTTATTTCTTAGATTTGCTCCAAGATCTATATGTGTTTGAACGTTATGAGCATGTTTCTCAAAGTTTCCCCAATTTTTTGCTTTCAGAACTCTATGTTCTTTTAACTATGGTTTTAGGTTAAGTTATTTCGAAGTTCCTCTCTTATTCTTGGCATGTTTCTGACTTTGTTTGTTTGTTTTCCTTATCTGAGTAAGCATGTTGAAAACCCTAATTTTGTGATTGTTTGAGTCTGTTTGTTAAGATTTCATTCGATTCATACGATGATCATCTCGTTAGGTTTGTTTAGTAACTTAACGTTTAA
>NW_017672486.1:164348-168644 GCF_001879085.1 Nicotiana attenuata
CGTGTCCCGAATTTCACTGTAACCCCCCCTCCCCCAAACCCGTCTCTCTCAGTTCCACCTTGCCCCTCAGACGACCTACAAAACCCTAATACGCCGCCGCCCTTTCCCATCGTCCTCCGGTGGCGCACCACCTCCATTCACCACCAAAATAACACCCCGGAACCCCCAAGCCCCCCTCATTCCAAATCCCCATTGCGTTCTCTTCAAACCCCCCCAGAGCTTCTCGAATATTGAATTAAAGGATGAACCCTAAAAAATTCAAAGTCATTTTCTATGAAATTTGGAAGCATGCATGGTCATAGGATGATATTTCTTCGAGTTTTGAAGGTCGGACTCAACAAGATTGATGTCGTTCAGTTTGTTCTTAACAAAGAACAATTAACCAACATTAGTCTTATTGGGTCCTTTGTTTCCGTCAGGTTTCGAGGCTCGATTTGGTAAGTGCCTCTTCCCCTTTTGTATTTTTCTTTTTGTCGTTGTCTTATTGTCTTCCTCCTTCCCTTTTCTATAGCCTAAATGTCTTACAATAATCTGGGCGAAACTCGTTTAATCGTCTGAAGTTTAATTTGTTCTCCGTCCATTATTTTTATCTGCCTCCTCTGTCTGCTTTTCTTCTTCTTTATGAAAGCCTGATTCTCTGACTTCTTTAGTCCATTAAGTTTAGTTAATTTTTTGGTTTATTTTTGTTTAATCACCTAGTTAATTAGGCCTATAACTTAATCAATTTCTTGCTATGTAGTTAAGCTAATTAATTCATTCACCCTTATCTCTGTTTGAATGCATTTTAAAAGGTTTCCGGATTTCTTCTTTTGGGAATTTTGGTCAGTTTTAAAACTTGGGAATCTTTGCTTGATTTGAATTGGGTTCTGAAAAATCAGAAGCCCAAGAGAGGATTCAATTTGGGTTTACAGACCCATACCAAATTTGGTTGGGTCAACTTGACCCATATTTTGACGGGAAGGGTAATTAGCAGGGGTGTGAGGGGTAAATTGGGGAGTCTAGCTTGGGGAATCTTTAAAAAAAGCTGAATAGGAAGCTTCCTAAGAAGCTAGGGTGGGGACTAATCTGAAATTTTGAATTTTATACAAAGGTTCCCTAAGCAAAAACCAAAATTGAAAAAGGGGCAAAGTGCAAAAACTGAACCCTTAAAGCTGCCCTAATGCCTTGCCTATAAAGGCATCATAACTTGACACTCAAGGGAGACTTTGAAGGCATAAAATTCAGACAAATCAAAAACAGCTAAAATTTCAAAAAATCACTATTCCATTAAAACTTCTTCTGTGATTCTGGAGGTTCTTAATTTCTGAAGCAAAATTATGATTCGTCTAGGTTTGAAATGGGTTGAATCTGGGTTTGTAAAAGTTTGGTTTGAAGTTTACTGAGCTACTGTTCGATTGAAACTGGTTGTGGACTGCTGTACATCATCTTTCTTGGTCTGAAATCGATTTTGCTGGGTATTTTACTGTTGCTGGGGTTCTGCTCTGTTGCTGCTTGGCTGATTCCCCACTCTTTTGTTTCGATTTCTCTTTTTCCAGGTACCCTGATCTTAAGCATGTAAAGAAATGGTTCATGAAGTATTGTGAAGAAAGATGAAGATTTATGTTTTCCTTTATTAGATGTTCCTTTTCTTTATTTTCTTTCTCAGCTTGCCGTGTCAATTTCTTTATCTTAGCATGTTTAAAGTGAGGTTGTGCTTCGAACCTTGAGTCTTATGTTGAAACTGTGATAGGGTTGTTGTTTAGTAGTTACTGATTTCCATTTGTTTAAATCTCTAGGTTTGTTATTGATAGAAGTGTCAATTGATTTTTTGATCCATGATATGTGTGTGAGTCCAGATTACTTGAGTATTTTGTTAATTGCAAAGTTAATATAATCAGAGTTGAGCATGCTAGGGATTTGGATCTTAATAATCTGTTTGCATGAAGTTTTTTTTTGGCACTTTTGGTAAGGGATGCTGAATCCATGTGGTAATTTGCTCCTTGGTTGTTTTCTTCAAATGAACCAAGGTTTTGGGTTAAATATATGTGGAGGTTAGTATAATATGGGAGTCCTGAGTGACAAAGNGTAATTGCCGTTTCTTTAAAATAAGTTTTTTTTTGGTTTCAATTCCAACGTTATACATGTAGGTTTAATTTAAATAGATCTTGTATGGAGTCTTCTGTTAAATCGACAGTCTCAATGATGCATTCGTGTATGGGTTCTATATTCAATTGATGTCCATTAGTCAATTAGTAAAATCTGAAATTTAGTCAATTAGTCTCCTATTTATGTATGGTTTGCCATGTTTGCGGCTCGATGTCAGGCCAAAAGGGACAGCCTCCCTTCTCATTGGCGTGTGATTGATCCTCATTTGAGGAATGGGCTTACTCTCGAGCCCAGTATTGTGCACCTTTTGTGCATCCCATTTAGCTGTTGCTTAACTTATTTCCGATTTGGGTAATCAATTCTTCAACTGCCTCACCATATGATTATAACTA
Organism: Nicotiana attenuata; assembly: GCF_001879085.1. Taxonomy (NCBI): domain Eukaryota; kingdom Viridiplantae; phylum Streptophyta; class Magnoliopsida; order Solanales; family Solanaceae; genus Nicotiana; species Nicotiana attenuata. Next base: position 166,826 of record NW_017672486.1, read on the forward strand.
GGTCTTAGATTAAATTTCAGGATTTGATTAATTTAATAATTGGATTAAGCCAGAACTCTACATCTTCCCAATGGGAATAATCAATTAGTTAAGGTGTGCCATATTAGCCGAATGTATAATTTATGGCCCTCGCAAGCTTAGCTAAAATTTCCTTTTAAAATTGGAAATCGAGGTGTGCCGTGCCAAAAAAAATACTTGAATTGCATGGCCCTCATTGAATTATTTCTTTTAAACCCTTAGAAATTGAGGCGTGCCACTTAGCGAATTTTCCGTGGCCCTCGCAAAGTTGAAAACGCGTAGTTGCTTTAGGCGCGTTATTTTAATAATTTACCTTCCTAAACTCGGGTGCGCATTTATGTGACCCAAATCCAAATCTCAACAATGTCAGATAGAATATGTCGAGAGCCGCGAGTGCATTTATGTGTCGTGGTTCAAGACGTATTTTAAATGACGTTGCAATTTTTCCTTAAAATTTAATAAAAGCGGCTATAGAGTTAAAATTGCACCATAGGCTAAAACATGCATTAAAATCAAGTGAATAGGCCAAATATAACAGTTGAGCGACCGTGCTAGAACCACAGAACTCGGGAATGCCTAACACCTTCTCCTGGGTTAACAGAATTTCTTACCCGGATTTCTGTGTTCGCGGACTGTAAAACAGAGTCAATCTTTCCTCGATTCGGGATTTGAACCAATGACTTGGGACACCATAAATTATCCCAAGTGGCGACTCTGAATCTAATAAATAATCCCATATCGATTGTCCTTTAATTGGAAAAAACTCCCTTATACCCTTCCAGGGGTAGAAAAAAGGAGGTGTGACAGCTCTGGCGACTCTGCTGGGGAAAAGAACCCAGAACTCATGGTTCAGGGATCAGAATTCGAGCTTAGAATAACTGTTATAGTTTGCTTTATTTATTATCTGATTTTTACATATTGAGCCTAATGTGCTAATTGCCGCTTTTTACCGCTTTGATATTATTTGAATTGTATATAGACTGTTACCAAACCCTTCTCTTCTCATCTTCGGGGATGTGCACGCTGGCGTGACTCCCTATTCTGTTAGTGTCATACCTTGAAATAAGAAAGAGGCTCGGACAAATTACTAAGCCGGATGGCCTTTTGGTTCCCGGTACGTAGCCCCCTCATCGGCTCGAGTTGTCCGCTCGGGTACATAAGTCTAGAACAAATACCCAGGTTTTGAACCTAGAATAACTCAGCCTCATGCCGGATCCCTAGTAGGAATATTTGTTTGCATCATGTGCATTTGACTTTGGAGACTCAACACAGGGGTTGGGTCTGTCTAGGACAGGTGTACCCGAAATTAAAAGACCATCCTGATGCATCTTACTTGCTACTTGTGCATTCATTTGCTTCGAATTTGCATGTTGACCGGCTTATAGGGGAAAAGTTGAGAAGGAAAGTCAATGGGAGGACTGAGAGAGATAACTGTCTGTTTTTGAAAAACCAATGTCCAAAATATACTGAAACTCTGCCGAAATTTTGAAAAAAAAAAGAAAAAAAAGTTGGTTTTTGTTTTGTCAAAATTGCCCGAACTACGCCAATTTGATTCTCACCGGATGTGGGATACGTAGGAAACCCCCATCGGGTCCAACTTCCCTTTTTGAAAAAATAGCCCAAAAGGAAAAAAAATTTATTTTAAATAAGCGGTGATGCCATTCTTGTCTAAAATAGCCGAATGTCCCCAAAAGGACGCCGGAAGGCTGTTTTTGCAAGAACAGCCGCCTTTGGTTTCTTTCGCCTTTGGTTTCTTTTCAAATTTTTAGGCTGGTTGCCAAGCACAGCCTTAAAATCTCCC
>NW_017672486.1:169392-186197 GCF_001879085.1 Nicotiana attenuata
CGAGTGATGGGTATTGCCTTTCCTGAGGGTACTGAGGCTTGGTTTACACTCTTGAGTTCTTTGACTGCTGATAAAATTGAGTGGGCGTTCGGATGGCTTCCTGTCACCGAAGCAGTATACATGTCAGCTGAAGTGTGCTACCTTCTCCTTATGGGCATCCGGAGCATCCAGCCGTATGCTCCTCACAGGGTGTTGCGTCAACTAGGCAGACTTCAAACCATTCCCCACGAAGAGGATTTGAGTAAACATGTCATAGAATTGGGACCAAAGGCCGCATTTCCGAAAGGAAGGGTTCGCCAGGTGTGGAATCAATACAGATTTCTAGAACCTAAGACCATGGTTCGGGATTTAGCCAGAGGTGAGGTAGACCCCAAGTACGTTATTTGGTTCGGCAAAAGGTTTCAGATTCCTGAGAGACCTGCTAAGAGAGCTCATGTCCAACAATTCACCAACGACTCGCAAGAGCAGTGGGGCTGGTTAGCAAAAGAAGAAAGCTATAGGGCTAAAATAAGTTAGAAGGACAAATCAGGGACCTCAAGTTCGACAACAGTATCCAAGCAGCCGCAAATGAAGGTGAAAAGAAAAAGCTAACTCGGGAAAATGAGGCCCTCAAAGCACAAATCCAGAAGATGAGAATAGCTGCTAGAAACCAGGAAAGAAGCCGAGCGGATGAAAGGCTTATAAACGGTCTGAGAAAGAAAGCCCTTGAGTGTCAAGATGACCTAGAAAAGTCTGAGGCCAATCTAGCGAAAGTCCGGGCTCAATTGGCAAAAAATGCAGAAGGGCGGGCATGGTTTGTGCAACAAAGAAAAGGAATTATGAAGGGACAATCACCAATGTGAAGAGAAAAGTAACTACCCTTGAGAATGAGGCGGCCAAGTAGGCCAAGTCTTTAAAGCTGATAGGGAACACTGTTATGATTTGATGGCTCAGATGGAGGAAGAAATACAACAGTTGCAAAGCCAAAACCATCACGACACTCAGGTGTTAGAGGCCCGGAATCAGCAGGTCGGGCGTTTGCTTCAGGAAAAGGGTAAAATCCGAGAGAGGATTAGAGCCATTGCTGACTACATTGTTGTGAAATGCCAAGCGTGCGAGGGCATGACTCGTACCACTTTCTTCGCTGCAGTGATGACGTTTGTCCGCCAGATAATGAGTGATTTGGAGCGGTTGCAAGGGGATCTCGCGCATAGGCCCGTGACGAGACCGAATGATGTCCCACGGGCCCCAGGAGCAATTGAGGCATTGATGTATTCATGATTTTCGTTGGATTCTGTTAGTCTGTTTTCGAGTCTGTATTTTCATCTTTCTGTTGGAGTCTGTTAGTTTCCCTTTTCAAGTCTGTTAGTTTTATGGTTGAAATTCGGTAGGTTGAGTCGTTGTAATCAAAACGTTTTATTCTTATGGAAAAATTTGAAATCCCAAAATATTTTATTATTTATTTTTACACTTATCCCCAGAACTACGCTTGGTTTGATTCATGCGGGGTTATGATACGTAGGCAATCTCCATAGGATTCGATCATAAAAGAAAAATGAAAAAAAAAGAAGAAGAAAAGAGGAAAAACAAGAGAGAAAAAAGAAAAGAAAAAGAGAGAGAGAAATAAGAAGCCGTGGGAATGAAGCAATGGCAAAACAAGAGAGAGAAATGAAAAAAAAGAGAAATCAACCAAAGAAAGGCAAGAAGGAAAAAGAAAAAAAGAGAAGTTGCAAATGAAAATAAGAAAAAGCCGGGATGACGCAAGCAACCGATCAAATACATAATAGAAAGGTTAACTGCTTAGGTGCATTCATACCCCAAATATGCGGTTGCCTACCTGTTAAACCCTAATCACTAACAAGTTTGTTGTTGACATCAGTATAGGAAGGTGGTTAGTTTGTTTGGCATTCTGGCAACTCACCCATACAACACCCGGTCCAAAAACAAGTTGACCATGGCCAACCAAGAACTTGATGCAAGTGTTATCGATCCTTCGAGAGAGGTGGAAGAGTCGGATGTTAATTTGAAAGAAGAAATGTATAAGCTGAAACAACAGATGGCCGAAATGTACCAAGCATGGGCAAAAGGGCACCCTCCACCACTTTACCCCGCCAACCCTGCCTTCATCCCGCCATTGGCTCAGTCTCAGGAACCTCCTGCTACCGATTCGTCCCCGAGCTTCCCCATTTACCACCACAACCAGAGCACCACCTCCCAAACACCACCAGCTCCACCACCCAAGCCAGTTCCATGCCCTCCTCCACCAGCCACTCCTGTCTTCGTGGCACCCCCGCCAGCTACGCTCCACAGATCCTCCAGCGAGCCCTAATTCCAAGCCAATGATAACCAATATTACCCCTGGAGCCCACTTTCAAAGCTCCAGAACCCTATTCCTACACTCCTCGTTTTGATCTCCCTGTGAAAACTGAGAAACCATCTAAAAATCCCGAACAGGAGGAAATGTTCAGGAAAGTTAAAAGCCTGGAATAGTCATTCAGAGACATGCGGGTGTTGGGAGGACAGGTAAGCGTGGCTTACAAAGATCTATGTTTATTTCCAGATGTTCAACTGCCGGCAGGGTTTAAGATGCCCAAGTTTGATTTGTATGATGGGCACGGTGATCCAGTGGCGCACTTGAGATGTTTTTGTAGCAAAATGAGGGGAGCTGGTGGGAAAGACGAGTTTCTAATGGCCTATTTCAGTCAGAGTCTGAGTGGTTCAGCGCTGGAGTGGTACACTCGGCAGGATCATGGAAGGTGGTATACATGGGATGATCTGGCACAAGCATTCACTTGTCACTTCCAGTACAATCTCGAGATTATTTTGGATCGACTGTCCTTGACAAAGATTGAGAAAAAGCACAATGAAAGCTTCAGGGAGTATGGTTTCCGGTGGAGAGAGCAGGCGGCAAGGGTGGACCCTCCAATGAAAGAAAGTGAAATGGTAGATTATTTTCTACAGGCTTTAGAACCTACTTATTACGGTCATTTGGTATCATCTATAGCCAAGTCCTTCAATGAAGTGGTAAAGATGGGCGGTATGGTAGAAGAAGGGTTCAAGACAAACAAAATCGTGAGCTATTCGGCAATTAAGGCAATCACCCAGGCCATTCAAAGTGGAACTGGGGGAGTAATTGGAAAGAAGAAGAAAGAGGATGTAGCAACGATTGATTCAGGAGCTTGGTTCGGACCCAGGGGCTCACCTCACCACTATAATCAGCCTCGACCCCACCACCAAACCTACCCCCATACCCCGTATGATCCACCCCAACACTACTACCCACCACCTTACCCCCATTTTTCTGTCCACCACGCCCAAACATACACTCAACCTCCCGCCCACGCACAATGGCGTGCGCCAGCCCCACAAAATACCTACCCAGCTCTACAAAATGCCTACCCAGCCCCACGAGCCTAGCGAAACCCTCCTAGACCAGATTTCCGGCCCAATCAAGCATTTAAGAACGAGAGGTTGCAGAAGAAGAAAACCTTCACTCCATTGGGAGAGTCCTATACTAGTTTGTTCCACAGGCTGAGACAATTGGATATGCTGAGGCCGATCGAGTCAAAGTTGCTAAATCCTCCCCCGAGTTATCTTGATTATTCTGTAAGTTGCGAATATTGTTCTGGTGCTCCGGGGCACGACACGGAGAAATGCTGGCAATTGAAAAATGCTATCCAAGAGCTCATTGATACAAATCGGATTGAAGTCCAAGCTCCGGAGGCACCCAACATCAACCAGAACCCGCTGCCAGCCCATCAAGAGATAAACATGATCGAGCTAGTGCATAAAGGAGGAGAACCCAAGAAGCCTTCACAGACCATCATGATGATTCGGTCTAGTGAGGTCAGGCCGGTTGAAAAGTCATCAAGTGAGAAGTCAGTGATCAGGTCGAGCGGGACAAACAGTGAACCATCTGCGGTAGTCAAGAAGGGGTCCTCAAGTGAGGTTGCAACGAAACAAGAAAGGGCAAAAGTGGTTGTGCCGGGAGTGGCGAACAAGCCTGTCGTGATTGTGGAGGGTGCCCCCACAGATCCCGTCATTATCAAGCCAGGCACCAGGAAGTGCCCGGTAACAACAGTTCCTAGTTCTGTGGTTGATCTTGATAAAGAGTTGATTGAAAGGTTCGAGAAGTTGTTCGACGATGTGAACATGGTGGAAGTTGGAGAGGGTTCTAGCAAGGCGGATGTGCAATTTGTCGGGCCAAGTGCAAAGATTAACAATTGGGAAGCTACTCCTCTCCCTACCCGGAAGGAGTTTTGGTAGTTTGCTTTGATTTTCTTTCAATTTATCTGGATTATTCCAGGGTTGTAATTCAGATTCTATGTTCCGTCCGTTTGGATGTATAAACCTTGTTATCTTTTGATTTCAATGAAATGCAATTTCCCTTTTTCATCATTCCTGATAGTTTTATTTTTGTTTTTCTTTTCTTCCTTGTACAGTTCTTTTTATGCTGGTTTCAATGACATGACATGCATGAGGAATCTTCGGCCCAGTCTTAAAAGCCAAGCTAATTCTGAAAAGTTGAAATCCCATCCCTTCGGATTGTCGCTGAAGCCGAAATTGATGATGTTGAGTGGGTCAAAACCCGCCTGGAGCAATTGAGTTTGATCAATGAGAAAAGATTGGCAGCAGTGTGTCATGGCCAGTTGTATCAATAGAGAATGACAAGAGCATATAACAAGAAGGTGCGTCCACGGAAGTTTGAAGTGGGTCAACAAGTATTGAAACGTATCCTTCCACATCAGGCTGAAGCAAAGGCAAGTTCTCCCCAAATTGGCAGGGGCCGTTCATCGTAACAAGAGTGTTGTCCAATGGTGCTTTATATTTAACAGATATAGAAGGCAAGTGTGTAGACATGGCTATCAATTCCGATGCGATCAAAAGATATTATGTATGATTTCTTTGGTTAAATTGTGTTTGTTTGTACTTGGCATGTTTTAAAGATTGGAATGACGAAGGCATTTTGTTCTGCTATCTAAATACTTTATCCTTTGTTACCCCCTTTGAGCCTTATTTATTTCCTTTCATACCCCTCTTTTGGAATCAGTAGCAAAGATCAGAAACGCAAGCGCGAAAGATAAGTAAAGGAAAAGAGAGAAAAGAAAAATGAAAATTAAAAAAAAAAGAGTAGAAAAGAAAAAAAAGAAGAAAAAAACAACAAAACAATAAAAAGAGAAAAGGAAGAAGAAAAGAAAAAAAAAGAAAGAGAAAAGAGAAAATCACAACAACAAAACAATTTCCATGTCATGAACTACGTTCGACCCGATTCCTTTTAAGGATACGTAGGAAGCCTCACGGTTCGGTCCCATCAAAATAAAAATCCAAAAGCCCCCAAGCAAGGAAATTGGGGCAGAAAGTTGTGGTTGTTGTAAGAAATCTGATTCCAAGAGTTGTAATTTTTGAACCCAATCGAGTTGTTTTGAGCCTTTTGATATCCTTTCTAACCCTATCCAAAAGCCCACATTACGGTCCAAAGAAAGACCTTCCGATCAGTCTTCGAGAGATGCCATGTCAAGCAAGTAGAGGTGATTCATATTAGGGGCAGCACTCCGGTCCAAACAAGGAAAATGGAAATGAGAGAGTCTTATTGGTGAGAACCCTCACGGGCACTGTAAGGCGATGGAAAGCTGAGAGAAATTAAATGAGAGAGTCTTATTGGTGAAAATCATCACGGGCACCATAAGGCGATAGAAAGCCGAGAGAAATCAAAAAATGAGAGTCTTATCGGTGAAAACCCTCACGGGCACCTTAAGGCGAAAGTGAGTTGAGAGATGAACAAATGTTAGAGGTTTGTTGGTGAAAACCCTTCGGGGCACCGCAGGCCGAACAAGGATAAGGTTTTGGTGAAGAAATTGGGTTTTGAAGATCTCGGGGCATAAGCACGACAACTGAAAGCTGATTGGTTGGACAGACTGGGCCGATTAATCCGAAATGCATGTCATGATCATTGGTGCCAACTGCTCCACTCAGATAAGTCTCTTTTCTTTTTCCCCTTCAGACAGTCTTCCAGTTTTGAATTTTTCTTGTCCCTAACTCTCAAAAGTCATTGCATTTCATTTCTTTTGGGTTTACTTCTCAAAAGTGTGTCCAATGTCAGTTCCGTTTAAGCAATAAGAAAGGATTTCAAAGCTCACTACCAACTTCCAAAGTTGCACAAAGCACAGGGCGGTCAAGGAATTGCTAAAGATAGTATGATGCGAAATGGGATACAAAGGGTCAGCGAAAGTTTCATCGGTGGAATGGTTTAGTAATTTCATGGGAGATGCAGAGGTTCAGATAGATGGGTCAGAGATGTAACACAACGGTTTGGGTATAGAACACTCGGGTCATCCAAGGTCATGTGGGTGAAGGTCAGTCAGAAAGTCAAGCAGTTCTTGGCCAGTTCGGAAAAACCAGGCAAAGCAAAACACGGCAGCGAATAGGCCACCTTCAACAAGAATGCCACAAACTAACCACCACATTTTAAACTGACAAGATTTTTCTTTGACTGAAACAGGGGCCGAAAATTTTGTTTGTTTCGGAGAAACCCTCCGTAGGGGAAAAGCGAGCATCAGACAGGTTTGACCGTAAAGTCTCAGGACCCTCCTGGAAATGGGACCTAGTCTAAAATTCAAAACAATCATGAGTAGCAAAATCTAGTATAAATGTACCCCAAAGTAATATAAGTTGGTTCCAAAGTTTGCATGTTTGAGATAGGATTCAAGTAGGAGTTTTCAGGACCATCCTGAATAATGAGACCTAGCTTTGAAGATTTTCATTAGATAGCAAGATTTAGCGGAAGTCATACCTTTAGAACATATAGTTTAGCTTTACAACTGTCATTGTGGTTTAGCTTTCAAATTCTTATTGATATTTGGTAACATGATTCGGTTTTACACTCACATATGTGCCCAGCTACCAAACTGGGGCAGAAAATTTTCTTTGTTTCGTCTATTTTGTTGAAATCAGGCGCCCACCTGGAGAGCACGGGAATACAGTTCAAGTTCAGCAATCAGGTGCCCACCTGGAGAGCACGGGAATACACTTAAAGTTTTTGCAATCAGGCGCCCACCTGGAGAGCACGGGAATACAGTTAAAGTTTTGGATATCAGGCGCCCACCTAGAGAGCACAGGAATACAGTTGAAGTTTTGGCAATCAGGCGCCCACCTGGAGAGCACGGGAATACAGTTAAAGTTTTGGCAATCAGGCGCCCACCTGGAGAGCACGGGAATACAGTTCAAGTTTTGGCAATCAGGCGCCCACCTGGAGAGCACGGGGATACAATTAAAGTTTTGGCAATCATGCGCCCACCTGGAGAGCACGGGAATACAGTTTATGTTCAGCAATCAGGCGCCCACCTGGAGAGCTGTCACGACCCCAAACCCGGTCGTGATGGCGCCCAACACTAATGCTAGGCAAGCCCGACCATTTACTCTCTCAACCCGAGCACAAAGCTCAAAACCAATTAATCAGATACTTCAAATCAAATATTAATACTCATAGTTGAAATACTCAATTAAAACAATACGAAATACTGACATAAACTGTAACTCCCAAAGACCTGGGGTCATGAGTCTAGAGCCTCTAACTAATACAGAGTCAAGAATCCTCAAAATAAGTATGTTCTAAAGTACGGAAATAATAAGGGAATAAGGGAGGAGTCGAGTCCTGCGGACGTCATAGCAGCTACCTCGACCACTCCTGGAACTCTGGAAACCAGCGGCTAGCTCAACTTAGCTCCCGAAGTACCTGAATCTGCACACAAGGTGCAGGGAGTAGGGGTGAGTACTACCAACTCAGTGAGTAATAAGCATATAAAATGTCTGAAGATAAGAAATCCACGAAATACCACAAAGCAAAGCTAAAACTAACAATCAACTACTCACTACGAACTAACAGCAAAACAACTCCAAATATATCAGTCAAGTATAATGTAAAGATGCAATGCAATGCACATGACCGCTACGGCGCGTAGCCCGATCCATTTAATGTCGAAGGCGCTCACTGGGGGTGTGTACAGAATCCGGAGGGGCTCTTTCAGCCCAAGCGCAATATAATCATATCATTCGCTGCGGCGTGCAGCGCGATCCATACTCAGTCCACAATATGCATATGAGTCACGGAACAGATTCAATTATTTTCCCAATTTCCAATTTATTATGGAGAATATACTTTAGATAATTAACTTCAGAAAAAGTGACTTAGCGTTTCATAACAGTGATTAAACACAGGACTGAGATCAATGATTATACAAAGCATGCTATCACAATGACAATCATCCTCTAAGGATGCTACAGATCGGCACAAGATCCCAAACACGGCAATAAGCCCAGATATATTCAATATACAGGGTGCATATCAGTCGCCAATATAGAAATATTCTTGTTCGGGATGGACTAAGTCTCAATCCCCAGTCATAACCAATCCCGCACCTGCCATGGGGTGCGAGTCACGCCCTACAATAGCGTCACAATGTGATAAGCCGGGGTTTCAAACCCTCAGGCCATCATATACACCAACTACTCACCTCTAACCGGCCGTAAAATGGTCCGCAATGCCTTTTCCTTTCGTATCAACCTCCTCGCACGTCGAATCTAGTCAAAATCACAATGAATACATAAATATAGGTTAAAGAAACATAACCCAATCAAAAATACTCGAAAAGTACTAAAATTCACGAAATTGGTAAAATCCGAGCCCCGGCCCACTTCTCGAAAAATTCCGAAAATCACACCAACGGATTCCTCATCTCGCCACGAGTCTGTACATATAAAGTTCGTCAAAATCGGAGTTCGTTCGACCTTCCAAATTCTACTTTTTCATCCTATTTTTTCTCAAGCCCTAACTTAACCCATTTGATGAATTTTCCACCATATTTATGTAATTTCTATCATAAACTTGAATATTTAGGCCAAGGAACTTACCTCCAAGTGATTCTCAGTCAAAACCCTCGAATTTCCTTGTCCAAAGCTCTTAAGAACGTCAACAATGGAGGAAAAATATAAAAGGGTCGCGGATGAAATATTATTTTAAAACCCTTCTGTCCAGGTATTTTACTCTTCGCGAACGCGATGGTCCTTCCGCGTTCGCGATGACCAAATTATCACTCTGCCAAAAAAACCCTTTGCGAACGCGGCTTCATCCACGCGAACGCGAAGGCCTGGGTCCTTCACTTACGCGAACGCGATCCTCCATTACGCGAACGCGATGGTTCACCAGCTTCCCCTACGCGATCGCGAGGCCCCTAGACGCGAACGCGGAGGCCAAAATTCCTCTCCCTCAAAATTCCTCTACGCGAACACGTTACTCTGCATGCGAACGCGATGCTTCAGCTGCTAATACTACGCGAACGCGATCGCTTATACGCGAACACGATGCGCCAGTCCATCAACCCTACGCGAACGCGAGCCTGCCTTCGCGAACTCGAAGGCCAAAACAGGTCTGCACTGCTGCTGCATTTTCTGCTGCAAATTTCACAGTTAAAACTCCCCGTTAGCTATCCGAAATTACCCCGAGGCCCTCGGGACCTCAACCAAATGCACAGATATCTTCTATTACTTCATTCAAACTTGCTCGTAACATAAAAACACTATCATAAACACCAAAATCATCGAATTTCCACGGATTCAAGCCTAAGTTAAACTAAAACTTCCGAAACTTGCATTTGATCTAAAACCCGACCTAAACACCTCCGAATGATCTAAAACTTTGCACGCATATCCAAAATCACCTAACGGAGCTACTGCAACTCTCGAAATTCCATTTCGATCCTCGGATCAAAATCTCACCTACCATCCGGAATTCGCAAAAAAATCCAACCTTAGCCGATTCAAGCCTAATTCTACACTGGATCTCCAAATTCAATTCCGACTGCGCTCCTAAGTCACAAATCATCCCCCGAAACTAGTCGAATCATCGGAAATCCATTCCGAGCCTTCTAACTCATAAGTCAACATTCGGTTGACCTTTCCAAACTAACCTTCTCATAAAGAGACTTATTGTCTCATTTCCAACCGAACTCTACCCGAATTACTTCAAATTTTCCAAACACATGTAATGAAAACATATAGAAGCATAAAACGGGGAAAACGGGGTGGTAACTCCCGTAACGACGGGTCGGGTCGTTACAAGAGCACGGGAATATAGTTCAAGTTCAGCAATCAGGCGCCCACCTGGAGAGCACGGAAATACAGTTCAAATTTTGGCAATCAGGCGCTCACCTGGAGAGCACGGGAATACAATTCAAGTTTTGGCAATCAGGCGCCCACCTGGAGAGCACGGGAATACAGTTAAAGTTTTGGCAATCAGGCGCCCACCTGGAGAGAACGGGAATACAATTAAAGTTTTGGCAATCAGGTGCCCACCTGGAGAGCACGGGAATACAGTTCAAGTTCAGCAATCAGGCGCCCACCTGGAGAGCACGGGAATACAGTTCAAGTTCAGCAATGAGGCACCCACCTGGAGAGCACGGGAATATAGTTCAAGTTCAGAAATCAGGCGCCCACTTGGAGATCACGGGAATACAGTTCAAATTTCAGCAATCAGGCGCCCACCTGGAGAGCACGGGAATACAGTTCAAGTTTTGGCAATCAGGCGCCCACCTGGAGAACACGGGAATACAGTTCAAGTTTTGGCAATCAGGCGCCCACCTGGAGAGCACGGAATACAGTTAAAGTTCAGCAATCAGGCGCCCACCTGGAGAGCACGGGAATACAGTTAAAGTTTTAGCAATCAGGCGCCCACCTGGAGAGCAAGGGAGAACAACACCAGTTTTAAGGAAGGGAAACAATCTAAGTGTGGGTAATCAGGCGTCCACCTGGAGAAAAGGAAAGCATCTCAGATTATATTTCGAGTTCAGCAATCAGGCGTCCACCTAAAGAAAAGGGAAAGTGTCTTAGATCACAATTTAAGTCGGCAACAAAGGGACTTCATCTAGAAAATACAGGTCAACAAGGCAACAAGAACCACAAGATCAAGTTTGAAGATGCAGATATGATTTTTGTAATGCATAGATCATAGTTTAGTCTAGCTTCTTTTTATTTTGACATGGTGTAATAAGGAGTTCAACAAGCAGTAGCAGCAGCAACAACAATAGTGAAATCACAGCTTCATGGTAGTCCCAGCTACCGAAACATCCCGAACTACACTGACCTGATTCCTTTACAGCCAAGGATACGTAGGCAACCTCGGAAGCAGGGTGCGGTCAAATCTTTCAAAAATGCTTCCCACGGAGTATTCAAACGGGCAAGGATCGCTCGTATCCGCTCACTTTGTCTTTGCACGAAAACTCTTCGTGTTTCCGAGCAAAGAGGGGCAGCTGTGAATACGTGATTTTTGCCCTATATGAATTACTCCCACAAATTCAAAACAAAATAAGTTTTCCCATTATTTGCAATTTCGTAGATTTTGTAGCATTCTTTTCGCTAATTATTTGCATTGGTCTGCGCATGTCAATTTTATTTAATTCATGAAAAATACAAAAATATGTTGCATTTGCATTTAAGATTTAATTCTATATTTTAAGATTCATTAACAAATTAGTTGTTTTACAAAAATGGAAAATCACAAAAAATAACTCATTTTGCACATTTTAATTTTAGTTTTGATTTTGCTAGTTTTCCTTTAAGTATGGTTCTTAATCAGTTGTGATAATTATTGTTTAGAATTAATTAGTATTTTTGATAGGCTAATTTGGTTTTGTGATTAGATTTAGGATCTTATTTTCAATTTTGGAAAAAAGAAAAATTAGAATAAAGAAAAATAAAAAGAAAGGAAAAGAGTTGAAGAAAAAGGATTTTTGGGCCAAGTCTTCTGATTTTCCCCCCCAGTCCAATCGAAATTACCCCAAAATCCGTCCGGTCCAGGCCCAAAGACACCCTTAACCCGGTCCCTTTCCCCACTTAAGATCAAAACGACCCCGTTTAACAGACCAAATCAGGACCGTTGAATGTGCTTAATCAAACGGTCCTGAAGTGGGGTGGGTTTGGTATATTACTGTCCGAATTTCATGTACCCCCCCCCCCAAACCCGTCTCTCTCAGTTCACCTCACCCCTCAGAGACCTCAAAACCCTAATAGCCGCCGCCCTTTCCCACCGTCCTCCGGTGGCGGCGCCACCTCCATTCACCACCAAAATTACACCCCGGAACCACCAAGCCCCCCTCATTCCAAATCCCCATTACATTCTCTTCAAATCCCCCCAGAGCTTCTCGAATATCGAATCAAAGGATGAACCCTAAAAAATCCAATGTCATATTCTATGAAATTTGGAAGCATGCATGGTCATAGGATGATGTTTCTTCGAGTTTTGAAGGTCGGACTCAACAAGATTGATGTCGTTCAATTTGTTCTTAACAAAGTACAATTGACCGACATTAGTCTTATTGGGTCCTTTGTCCCCGTCTGGTTTCGAGGCTCGATTTGGTAAGTACCTCTTCCCCTTTTGTATTTTTCTTTCTGTCGTTGTCTTATTATCTTCCTCCTTCCCTTTTCTATAGACTAAATGTCTTACAATAATTTGGGCAAAACTCGTTTAATCGTCTGAAGTTTAATTTGTTCTCCGTCCATTATTTTTATCTGCCTCCTCTGTCTGCTTTTCTTCTTCTTTATGAAAGCCTGATTCTCTGACTTCTTTAGTCCATTAAGTTTAGTTAATTTTTTGGTTGTTTTTTGTTTAATCACCTAGTTAATTAGGCCTATAACTTAATCAATTTATTACTATGTAGTTAAGCTAATTAATTCATTCACCCTCATCTCTGTTTGATTGCATTTTAAAAGGTCTCCGGATTTCTTCTTTTGGGAATTTTGGTCAGTTTTAAACTTGGAAATCTTTGCTTGATTTGAATTGGGTTCTGAAAAATCAGAAGCCCAAGAGAGGATTCAATTTGAGTTTACAGACCCATACCAAATTTGGTTGGGTCAACTTGACCCACATTTTGATGGGAAGGGTAATTAGCAGGGGTGTGAGGGGTAAATTGGGGAGTCTAGGTAGGGGAATCTTTAAAAAAACTGAATAGGAAGCTTCCTAAGAAGCTGGGGTGGGGACTAATCTAAAATTTTGGATTTTACACAAAGGTTCCCTAAGAAAAAACCAAAATTGGAAAAGGGGCAAAGTGCAAAAACTGAACCTTTAAGGTTGCCCTAATGCCTTGCCTATAAAGGCATCATAACTTGACACTCAAGGGAGACTTTGAAGGCATAAAATTCAGAAAAATCAAAACAGCTAATATTTCAAAAAATCACTGTTCCATTAAAACTTCTTCTGTGATTCTGGAGGTTCTTAATTTCTGAAGCAAAATTCTGATTTGTCTGGGTTTGAAATGGGTTGAATCTGGGTTTGTAAAAGTTTGGTTTGAAGTTTACTGAGCTACTGTTCGATTGAAACTGGTTGTGGACTGCTGTACATCATCTTTCTTGGTCTGAAATCGATTTTGCTGGGTATTTTACTGTTGCTGGGGTTCTGCTCTGTTGCTGCTTGGCTGATTCCCCACTCTTTTGTTTCTATTTCTCTTTTTCCAGGTACATATCCCTGATCTTAAGCATGTAAAGAAATGGTTCATAAAGTATTGTGAAGAAAGATGAAGATTTATGTTTTCCTTTATTAGATGTTCCTTTTCTTTATTTTCTTTCTCAGCTTGATGTGTCAATTTCTTTATCTTAGCATGTTTAAAGTGAGGTTGTGCTTCGAATCTTGAGTCTTATGTTGAAACTGTGATAGGGTTGTTGTTTAGTAGTTACTGATTTCCATTTGTTTAAATCTCTAGGTTTGTTATTGATAGAAGTGTCAATTGATTTTTAGATCCATGATATGTGTGTGAGTCCAGATTACTTGAGTATTTTGTTAATTGCAAAGTTAATATAATCAGAGTTGAGCATGCTAGGGGTTTGGATCTTAATAATCTGTTTGCATGAAGTTTTTTTTGGCACTTTTGGTAAGGGATGCTGAATCCATGTGGTAATTTGCTCCTTGGTTGTTTTCTTCAAATGAACCAAGGTTTTGGGTTAAATATATGTGGAGGTTAGTATAATATGGGAATTCTGAGTGACAAAGGTGTTGGGTTTCTGTTAAATCAATCTGATGTTCGAATCTTTTGGTTTCCAGTAGAATGCCTTTCTTAAAATAATTTTTTTTTTTGGTTTCAGTTTCAATGTTATACATGTAGGTTAATTTAAATAGATCTTGTATGGAGTCTTCTGTTAAATCGACAGTCTCAATGATGCATTCCTGTATGGGTTCTATATTCAATTGATGTCCATTAATCAATTAGTAAAATCTGAAATTTAGTCAATTAGTCTTCTATTTATGTATGGTTTGCCATGTTTGGGGCTCGATGTCAGGCCAAAAGGGACAGCCTCCCTTCTCATTGGCATGTGATTGATCCTCGTTGAGGAATGGGCTTACTCTCGAGCCCAGTATTGTGCACCTTTTGTGCATCCTCTTTAGCTGTTGCTTAACTTATTTCCGATTTGGGTAATGAATTCTTCAACTACCTCACCATATGATTATAACTAGGTCTTAGATTAAATTTCAGGAATTGATTAATTTCATAACTGGTTTAAGCCAGAACTCTACATCTTCCCAATGGGAATAATCAATTAGTTAAGGTGTGCCATATTAGCCGAATGTATAATTTATGGCACTCGCAAGCTTAGATAAAATTTCCTTTTAAAATTGGAAATCGAGGTGTGTCGTGCCAAACAAAATCTTGAATTCATGGCCCTCATTGAATTATTTCTTTTAAACCCTTAGAAATCGAGGCGTGCTATTTAGCGAATTTTTCGTGGCCCTCGCAAAGTTGCAAACGCGTAGCTGCTTTAGGCGCGTTATTTTAATAATTTACCTTCCTAAATTCGGGTGCGCGTTTATGTGACCCAAATCCAAATCTCAACAATGTCAGATAGAATATGTCGAGAGCCGCGGGTGCATTTATGTGACGTGGTTCAAGACGTATTTTAAATTACGTTGCAATTTTTTCTTAAAATTTAATAAAAGCGGCTACAGAGTTAAAATTGCACCATAGGCTAAAACATGTATTAAAATCAAGTGAATAGGCCAAATATAACAGTTGAGCGACCGTGCTAGATCCACGGAACTCGGGAATGCCTAACACCTTCTCCCGGGTTAACAGAATTCCTTGCCTGAATTTCTGTGTTCGCGGACTGTAAAACAAAGTCAATCTTTCCTCGATTCGGGATTTGAACCGGTGACTTGGGACACCATAAATTATCCCAAGTGGCGACTTTGAATCTAATAAATAATCCCGTGTCAATTGTCCTTTAATTGGAAAAACTCCCTTATACCCTTCCGGGGGTAGGAAAAAGGAGGTGTGACACACAGTTCCTTTGACGTTTCCACGCCACTGTAGACGTTATACAAAGCATCCTCCAGCCCGCTTAGAATATAATTCTTGCACAAAAAATCTGAATGCTTCCACGCCTCAATCACGACAAAATGTTCAGTTTTTGGAGTTTCATCGGACAGCACAGGAACATCTTCCTTGATGAACTTCTGGAGTTTCATCGGACAGCACAGGAACATCTTCCTTGATGAACTTCCAATGCTGTCGATGTCGTTCGGCTTGTTGAGGCATTGGCAGTCACCATTGGAACAGCTTGGTTCTCATTCTCATTAGTCATTTCTGTAAAAGAATGACACAAACGTTAAAATCACGTAGATTTTAATCTCCAATAGAGTACAAAACCACAAAGGTTTTACTCTCCAGAAACAGTAAGTAAAAATACAGAAAATATATTAAATTCTTTAAGCTTGTTAGTATACTGTATTTGTAAAATAATTCTAGAAATATAAATGAATATAAACAGAAATGAACATAAACAGAAATGACAGAAAACTAATTCGAGCCCACTGAATTCACAGTGTTTCCTTAAGGATTTTAATCCCCTCCTAGTACCCAAGGTTATGGATTATTTCCTCCCACGATAGAACGAATTACACACTGGTGTAGTGGTACTTCAAACCCCAGTGTTTCAGCGAACACAAAGTTTGGAAGCAAATCACACTTACTGATACGCGGCGCCTTCCTGAGATTCCTTGGAAGGGCGACGTACGGCTAGGCAACTGATGTCAGTCCAGTTGCTGTCCGCCAACTGAGGTCCCCTCCGTACGCTAGACGAGATTGTCAGTGCCGTACGGGAAGACCAATGTCAAGAGAAATTGAGAGAACAGAAATGAGAATTCAGAATGAAAGAAAGCTTGATTGCATTAATGAAAGCTATTACAGAAAAGCCACGCGGTGTCGAGGGGGAGAGACACCAGTACAGAGAATTGCTTGCTTGCTAGAAAGTTTTGATTGCTTGATCCCCCCTAATAGTACTTAAAAAAAATAAACCAAAGTTACAGGAGTAGACCTAATTAAGCTAGAGAAACATAATGGAAGTGCATGAAATAAACTACTCTATATTTACAATGAAAATGACTTAGTTTTCTATAAGGCAGCAGCAGGCCCGTTGTCAGCAGCAGTGTCTTTGGCATCACGGTCTGCGCGCGCGGCGCTGTTGGCTTCTGCCTGCGGCATGGCGCTCGCGAGGGATATCGGTGGGGCGACAGAGGCACCTGCGCGCTTGTCACTTGGCGCGGCCAAGACCACGGGGCCGTCCGTGGCGCTAGGCATTGGGAGGTTCGCTAGGACGCCACGGGGCGCGCCCAAGGGGTCATGGGGCATGGCTGGAAAGCCGCCCATGACATTCTCCCCCACCTGAGTTGGCGACGTCCTCGGCGCCTTCCTTGCAAAATAATCTTCAATGAGGCTCTTGTAGGCTTTGAGGTTTGTTCCCCTCTCCCAAGTATTCTCTTCTGCATCACAGTCCTGCCATTTCACCAAAAA
>NW_017672486.1:187770-188594 GCF_001879085.1 Nicotiana attenuata
AAAAAAAAAAGGAAAGAAAAAAAGAGAGGAAAAACAAGAGAGAAAAAAAGAAAAGAAAAAGAGAAAGAAATAAGAAACCGTGAGAAGGAAACAATGGCAAAACAAGAGAGAGAAATGAGAGAATAAAAACAAAGGGAACAAGCAAAGAAAGGCAAGAATAAAAAAGAACAAAAGAGAGAAAAAGAGAAGTTGCAAATGGAAATAAGAAAAAGCCGGGATGACGCAAGCAACCGATCAAATGCATAATAGAAACGGTTAACTGCTTAGGTGCATTGATTCCCCAAATGTGCGGTTGCCTATCTGTTAAACCCTGATCGCTAACAAGTTTATTGTTGTCGTCAAGTAACAGGCAGGTGGTTAGTTTGTGTGGCATTCTGGCAACTCACCCATACAACACCCGGTCCAAAAACAAGTTGATCATGGCCAACCAGGAACTTGATACGAGTGTTATCGATCCTTCGAGAGAGGTGGAAGAGCTGGATGTTAATGTGATGAAAGAAGAGATGTATAAGCTAAAACAACAGATGGCCGGGATGTACCAAGCATGGGCAAAAGGGCACCCACTACCAGCTTACCCCGCCAACCCTGCTTTAATCCCGCCATCGGCTCAGTCTCAGGAACCCCCTGCTGCCAATTCGTCCCCGGTCTTTCCCATTTACCGACACTACCAGAGCACCACCTCCCAAACACCACCAGCTCCACCACCCAAACCAGTTCCATACCCTCCTCCACCAGCTACTCCTGTCTTCGTGGCACCCCCACCCGCTACACTCCACAGATCCCTCCAGCGAGCCCTTTTATTCCCAAAACCCCATGATACGCCC
>NW_017672487.1:0-7946 GCF_001879085.1 Nicotiana attenuata
TCTGCTTTTGTCTCAGGTTTCTTCTCAGGGTCAGTTTTGACACTTTTATTCTTCTTCTCCCCTTTCTCTTGCTTTGGGGGTACCTTGGGTTTCTTTTCTGCGTCGGCAATAGCAATTATAGCTTTTAATGCTGGATCAAATTCTCTGTCTTCACAGATCATCCCGATTACCGGCCCATTGTTGTGAGCGGGCAATGAATTATTGGTCACATTCGGGGCTTCTTCATCCCTCAACACTATTTTTCCTTGTTCGATCAAATCTTCCACAGCTTTCTTCAATGTCCAGCAGTTATCAGTACTATGCCCTTCAGCTCCTGAATGGTAGGCACAATGGACCCCTCGTTGATAAGCTGGGGATTCCGGGTTCTGTCTGTTTTGGGGGATAGGCTGCAACAGATTCATCTGAACGAGCTTCGGGAACAAACTGGAGTAGGGTTCACCAATCGGCGTAAAATTTGGTCGTCTGGGCGGCTCCCGAGGGCGGAAGTTATTTTGCGGTGGTCGGGGATTATATTGGTTCTGGTGAGGATGTTGATTTCTTTGAAATGGAGGTGGATTTCGATTAGCTTGTGGTTGCGGTCGGCCGAAGGGTTGAGCATTCATGATCGCATAAGGTGGAGGAGCGTAAGCCATATCAGTATGAGGATAGTAGTGTTGAGGGGTTCTTTCAGAGAACACCGGTCTAGGAGCCCGGTACCTTCTTCCTCCCGATGCTGCCATCACTGTTTCTTCTTTCTTTTTGCCTTTGGCCATTCCTCCAGACCCGCCTTGGATGGCTTGGGAGGTTGCTCTTATGGCTGACTGGCTCAAGATTCTACCTGTTTTTAGTCCATTCTCTACCATTTCTCCGATTTTTATTGCATCTGCGAAAGGCTTGCCCATGGCCGACATCATATTCTGAAAGTAGTCTGCTTCCTGGGCTTGAAGGAAAACAGTGACCATCTCTACCTCATCAATCGGAGGCTTCACTCTTGATTCCTGTTCACGCCACTTAATTGCGTATTCGCGAAAACTTTCTGAGGGCTTTTTCTTGAGATTCGCCAAGGAGTTCCTGTCTGGCGCGATGTCTATGTTGTACTGAAATTGTCGAACAAAGTCTCGGGCCAGTTCATCCCAAATATGCCAACGCGAGACATCTTGGTCCATATACCATTCTGAAGCGATACCAATCAAGCTTTCTCCAAAATAAGCCATCAACAACTCTTCTTTGCCACCGGCTCCCCGTAACTGATTGTAATACTTCTTCAGGTGAGCAATGGGGTCATCGTGTCCGTCATACTTCTCAAATTTTGGTGTTTTGAACCCTGACGGCAAGTGTACATGAGGGAACATACATAGATCTGTGTAGGAGACACTCTTTTGCCCGCTCAATCCTTGCATGTTTTTCAAGCTCCGCTCGAGGCTTCTCATTCTTTTCACCATCTCATCCTGCTCTGGGTCTTTGGGGGTTTTGTCCTGCCCTGGTGTAAGCTCATATGGTGGCGGCTGAGAGTAGTTATATGTGGGATATTGAGGAGGATCCAACGGAAAGACAGGGTTTTGGAAGGTAAAAGCTGAGGGATCAAAGGCAGGCCTTGGCAGCGAAGGTTGTGTTGTAGCAGGACACGGTGGAGCAGTGAAGATGTTAGGAGCTGCTCCCGCTGGGAACACCTGGGGGCGAACCTCAGAAGGCATTCCAACGAAATGAGCGGTCATGGTAGGTTGCCCAAAAGGGGTAGGAGGATGACTGATAAGGACAGTAGTAGCACCTCCAGCTCTAGGGAATAACTCTGGGAATCCGGGAATATTGCTTGGAGGTTCCTTCCCATTGTTCCAAGCATCCCACATTTCCATCAATCGCAGGCGCAAGATCCGATTTTCTTCAGCTGTAAAAGATTCAGAGGCCGGGACCCCCGAGATGGGGCTGTCTTCAGAGATGGGGACTGCGGGCAAAGTCATTTCTGTAGACATTTCCACACTTCCTTTCGATCTGGTGAAGTATTGATGCGATGCCAGCTTACCACAACCAACCACCGTTTCTAAAGGCTAAGCTGGAAATTACAGCAACACACGGTTAGTTTGCGACAAGTAACAGATAGGTAATCGCACATTGGGGTGTGATGCACCTATACAGTTAAACGGATGTCTACATGTTTGCACTGGTTGCATGCGTCATCCCGGCTTTTCTTTTTCTATTTTCTCTTCTTTTGTTTTTCTTGCTTTTCTTTCTCTTTTTTCCTACTTTTCCCTTTTCTTTTGCCATGGTCTCTCTCGATTCCTTATTTTCTCTTTTTGCGTTTTCTTTTCCTCTCTTGTTTTTCTTTTATTAACTCCCCTGTATTTCTTTTTTTTTCTTAGGGGAACGGTCGAATCCTATGGAGATTGCCTACGTATCATGACCCCGCATGAATCAGACCAAGCGTAGTTCTTGCAAATAAGCCAACTCTCTTTTTTCGGAATTTTGAAAGAAATGCTTTAAAAGAAAGAAGGGAAATATGTACTTTTGATTTTTGATTTTGATTTTTTCTTTTGAATTTTTGAAAGAAAGACTTCTAGACATTTCTTTTCTTTGATTGGAACTTTGGGAATTTTTAGAAGTAAAAAGAAATATATTTGTTTGAATTTTTATTTATTTTCTAAACACGAAAGAAATTTTTTTTTTGGGTTTTGAAAGTTGCCTCTTAATTTCGGAAGAGAGACTTTTATGAAAATGTTTTGGATTTTTGAGCAAAAATATTTTTCGGACTCAATTTTCAAAATCCATGGAGTATTTTAATGACTTATTTTGACCTAAAAGGAAAAGTGGCTATTTTTTTCAAAATTTTTATTTAAGCAAACAAAGACTCGGTTTTGCAGATACGACCTTTCAGCACTTCCGGGAGGGAGATTTTAAGGCTGTGCTTGCAAACCCTCTTTTTTTTTAAAAAAAAATGACTCAAGGTGGCTGTTCTGGCAAAATAGCCTTCCGGCGCCCTTTTGGGGACATTCGGCTTATTTTAAACAAGAATGGCATCACCTGACTTATTTTGTGACAAATTAAAATTTTGGTATTTTTGGCTATTTTTGCAAAAGGGTGGTTGGACCTGATGAGGGTTGCCTACGTATCTCACGTCCGGTGAGAATCAAACCAGCGTAGTTCAAGCAAAATTGGGAATTGAGTAAACTAACTCCTTTTTTTTTTCTTCTTTTTATAAAACGCAGACCATGAAAGCTTTAAGGCGAAAGAAAAATATTTTTTGATTTTTTTTTTGGAATTTTCTAAAACAATGCTTTAAAAGAAGAAAGGGAATTTTTTTTGGATTTTTTGATTTTGATTTTATTTTTGAAAGAAAGACTTCTGAAAATTCCTTTTTTTTTTTATTTGAACTTTGGGAATTTTAAAAGCAAAAAGAAAATACTTTTTGTTTGAGTTTTTCATTTGTTTTCTCTTTTTCTAAGGAAAAAAGAAAATATTTTTGGATTTTGGATGTAACCTCTTAATTTTCGAAAGAGGGACTTCTTTAAGAAAAATGTTTTGAATTTCTGAGCTTTTATTTATTTACAAAAGTACTTCTAAGGAAAAGCAAAAATATTTTTGGACTTCAATTTTTTCAAAATTTTTATTGACATTTAAAAAAAAAGACTTCTAAAGAAGAAAAGAGTATTTTTGGATTTTTGGAAAAAAAATACTTCAAAAATGAAGGAAACCTGTATTTTTGGATTTTTATTTTTATTGATTTTTCTTGTTATTTCATGAAAAACATTAGAAAGAAGGAAACCAGTTTTTTTTTTGAGTTTTAAAAACTATTTTCTCGTTTTTTTTTTTGAATTTTCTAAAGAAAGATTTTCAATGAAGGAACTAAAAGAAAATATTTTTTTTTGGATTTTTTTTTTGAAAAGTGGGGCCGGAACCGATGAGGTTTGCCTACGTATCTCACATCCGGTGAGAATCAGACCCGCGTAGTTCGGTCAGATTTACCAAAATCAAAACTATTTTGAACCACAAATTTCTTTCTATTTTTCCAAATATTTTTCTTTTTCTCTTTTTCATTTTTCAAAAATCCGGCAGCATTTCGGTATTATTTGGGCATTGGGGTGTTTTCAAAACAAATGGTTACCCTCCCTTAGTCCCAACACTGATTATTTTCTCAATTTTCACTGATTTAGTCAAGCCGATCAACATGCAAAGCCGAGCAAATAAATGCGCAAGTAGCACGTAGGATGCATCAGGATGGTCAATTCATTTTAGGTCACCTGTCCTAGACGGACCCAACCCCTGTGTTGAGTCCCCTAAGTCAAATGCACATGATGCAAACAAACGTTCCTACTAGGGATCCGGCATGGGGGCAAGTTATTCTAGGTTCAAAACCTGGGTATATGTTCTAGACTGTGTACCCGAGCGGACAACTCGAGTCGAGGAGGGGGCTACGTACCGGGGACCCGCAAGATCGTCCGGCTTAGTAACTTGTCCGAGCCTCTTTCTTATTTCAGGGTATGACACTAACAGAATAGGGAGTCTCAACCAGTAAGCACATCCCCGGAGGTGAGAAGAGAAGGGTTTCGGCACAGTTTATATACAGTTCAGATAATATCAAAGCGGTAAAGCATTTAGCACATATAGCATGGAACATGTAGGAAAATCAGATAAAGCCAAACATAACAATTATTCTAAGCTCGAATTCTTAAACCCTGAACCGAAGTTCTGGGTTAGAATCTCCAGTAGAGTCGCCAGAGCTGTCACACCTCCTTTTTACACACCTACCCCGAAGGATAATGTATAAGGGAGTTTTTCCATTTAAAGTGACATTATTCGAAATGGGATTATTTATTTAGTTTTTCAGAGTCGCCACTTGGGATAAGATTGACTTTTGGTGTCCCAAGTCACCGGTTTAACTTGAATCCCAAATCGAGGAAAATTTCGACTTCCCAGTTGGAGTCTGCGAACCAAAAATTCTGAATAAGGAATTCTGTTGACTCGAGGGAAGGTGTTAGGCACCCCGGATCCCGTGGTTCTAGCACGGTCGCTTAAATTATTATAATTGGCTAAAAATATGATTTTAATACATGTTTTAACTTATGTGCTTTTTAAATTTAAACCGCTTTTCTTATTTATTTTTAAAGAGAATTGCAACATCGTGAAATGCGTCTCGAACCACGTCACATAAATGCACCCGCGGTTTTTGACACATTTCGACTTCGTTGAGATTTGAATTTGGGTCACATAAATGTGCACCCGAATTTAGGAAGGTAGTATTATTAAATAACGCGCCTAAAGCAACTAACGCGTTTTATTAACTTTGCGGGAGGCCATGAAAATTCGCTAAATGGCACGTCCCGAATTTCTAAAATATTTTAATAAAGCATTTAATGAGGGCCCCGCAATTTATGCATTTTGTTTGGCGGGGCTCATCTCATTATTTTATTTAAAGGCCATCCTAAAAAGAGACTATTATTTTCTATTTGAATTTGTCTCTAAAAGAGCCTATTTAATTAGCATTACAAAATTCGAGCCTCAAATTCAAGTCCGAATTCAAATAAAAGGGCAAAACCCAAATTTATAGCTCAATTTTATTTCATTACCACCGCCCAATATGAAAGCAATAAACTGGGCTTCAGGCATAATTTCAGCCTTCATATTAACAGACTTGAAGCAGCACCACTGGGCCTGCTACTTGGCCTACTACTTGAGATGTTTCAATATTAAATTCAAGGGGGCTGGAATATGGACTTAATACCGTTATACATGAGGCATGAAACTGGAAAATCTAAATGAGAAGTACTGGGGCACCATTTCACATATCAACAGCAACATCTATTTTTTCGTTCACGTGGAATTACTGAACTATAAACCAATACGAACAATTGTAAGGAGCAACGATTAAACTAGAGTGATTATCAATTAAATTGGACTGTTAAGTTCGCTCAAACCTAGTGTATAAGTGCGGATTTCCTGGTTCCAAAACTAATATGCCTATTCAAATTACATACTGAAGTTCCATATGCTCAATTGATTATTAAAGCTAAAAACAACATTGATTGTTACTAATGTCTAATATAAAAGCTGATTGCAAACATTGATAAGGTCAAAATCTGCATTTGGAGCTTTGGTGAACTATAGACTCATTGTTTGAATCATAGCTCTCGAATCAGACTCATATTCTTTTGTACACAGCCCAACGAAAACCTGGAGATGGACCAATCATGATTCTAAAATCCTATTACAGCAATCTAAGTCTAACTTCTACATATAGCATTCGAGTCATTAGGAAAATAGCTTACAACTTATTCAAAAAATGTTTAAACAATCTCAAAAACAAGTCCAGTTCAGTCCAAGTTATACAAACCATCCTAATTAAGTCTAGCATAAATATTTACAAGCTGATTTCCAATACAATCATACAGTATAGTCCTAATAGAGTTATGATTTAGCTAAAATAGTAGTGACGTCAGACAAGGGGCAACGAGTAGCATTTTATTTCAATTTCAATGCTCGAGATCTACAAGAGGTGTACCTGGAAATTTAAACACAAAAGAAGGAGATGGAGTCAGCAGTAGCAATGATCAATCAACAACGTTAAGCAACAGCAACAGGGACAATTTTAAAACCAACACAGCTTCAGAAAACCCAGGGATGAACTACAGAATTACAGCACCCAATAGATGACCAAAATAAGCTTGATTGAACCAAAAGAGACTCGAACTTGCACCCAGGACACTTCTTAAGCTTCAGCAACCCAAACATATGCCATTTTCATCTTATTTAAGCTAGAAAATTGAGCTAATGACTGGAGTTTGAAACTATTCTGAGGAAAAGCTTTAATAAAACAGTATTTTTTAAGAGTTTTCTGAAGATTTAAGATCTAAAAGAACTTTCTAACTCTAATTTCAGATTTGGCTTTTGGAATTCGAAATTCAAATTTTCAGAGCTTCCAGATTTTTTGGGGGATTTTTCAGGTGTTCAAAAACTTCTGAAATAAGGCAATGGTGTGCCCTTTTATAGGCAAAGCCTAGGGCTACCTTCAGATTTTCAGTTTTCTTTTAGTCCTTACTCATTTTCAGCTTTTAGTCCTTTATTTTTTAACTTGTTACCGAAGTTACTATCCTAAACTTGCTGAAATCTAACTTGAGCCCTATTCTAGAAGCTTCTAGGTAATTCTAGTATAACCTACAGCATTTCTAACCCATTACTAAATGCCCAAAATATCCCTGAAATTACTGAAATTACTAACCCTAAACCAAACCCAAACATCCAACCTTGCTAACTAACCAAACAACCCTTGGTCACTATTGAATTTAGACACTATTCAGCTATAACCAACAGAGCTTAACACTGAACTAATCAACTTAATTCTAATTAACAAGGATCCTCGACTAAATTGAAACCAAGGTAAAGCTTATCATCACAATCAAATACAATGTCATTTTTCAATCGTTGATTCAACAAGAATCAGGTTCAACTAAATCAAATTAACCAGAATTAAAAAAATAAAAACCTCAAATTAACACTCTAACCCTAAGTCAGTTATTATGAAAAACAATCGATTAAAGACGGATTATCATGATCGAAGTTATTAAAACAGAAAAGATAAACAAACTAAACGAGATAAAGAAAGAAAATATCAACAAAAGAAACGGACTTACTGACTTTAGTCTTTGATCGGACTGACTCCAACTTGATGGTATTTTGGATCACAACCGCCTTTAATCATGTGTTTTCATAAGAAAACACATGATTAAGGGCTATTATAGCCCAAAATCAATAAAATCCCCAATACTAGGGTTTTAGGGTTTCTGGCCATTTTTCGATCTAAAATTCGAGGAGATGTGGTGATGTTCGAAGAAATCTGGTTGGGGATTGGAGATGAGGAAAGTTAGGGGAGTGTAGGGTGTGAATTTGGGGTCGTTTGGACAAACTTGCGTTTTGGCCGAGATTTTGATTTGAAATTTGAAGCTTTTGGTGAGGATTTGAGGGAAATTAAGGCTAGATAT